>NC_022010.1:49917452-49950546 GCF_000317375.1 Microtus ochrogaster
GTAGCACATCTGCTGCCATTGGTCAGGCAGTGTAGCCCATCTGCTGCCATTGGTCAGGCAGTATAGCCCATCTGCTGCCATTGGTCAGGCAGTATAGCCCTTCTACTGCCATTGGTCAGGCAATGTAGCCCATCTGCTGACATTGGTCAGGCAGTATAGCCCATCTGCTGCCATTGGTCAGGCAGTGTAGCAATCTGCTGCCATTGGTCAGGCTGTGTAGCACATCTGCTGCCATTGGCCAGGCTGTGTAGCAACCCACTACTCAAATTCCAAGCCATGTGGGAGCCTGATAGGAGACAGGAAATGTAGCCTTTTTTCTCTCTGCAGTGCTATCTTAGATCTCTTCCTGTCCAGTTATTCACCCCTGCCCCTCTTTGCTGGCCAGCAAGTCCCTGCTGGTCTTTGAGATTCTTCCCCAGTCAATGATTCGGATGAATTCGGATGATTGCTCCCCTTGATGGTGCATAAAATCTTCTGCTGCCTTGATATTGCACCATTAAACTTTTTTTTTTTTTTGGTGATAAACAATTCAGGGCAAATTCCAAAATTAAAAACATTCATCCCGAGGCAAATGAACACTCTAGTTTATTGGATTACAATCCAATAGTAATCTGGTAATTTTACAAGAAGGCCTTCAATTCTATTCTGAGTTGCTGAGTGGTAGATCTCCATTGAGAACCCAAGTGCCCACTTTCTGTCTGTATTTTCCCTAGGACTTTAACAATTTGCATCTTGCAGAGCTGTGAGCTTCTCTTCTTGACAACTTTGATCTTATATTAGGAAGATTTTCGGACTTCTCTCTTGCCACAAACCATTTTTTGAGAAGTAAGAGTCATTTGCTTTTTCCCTTACTCAGTAGTTCTCGGTGAACTGTACTGGATTCTGAACACTTTCCACTATTTCTGGAAACACCTTTCCTTTCTTAAGATCCTGTCTAGGCTAACCTTAAATCCTTCCTAATATGCTTCTTAAGTGCTATCGCCTTCAAAGAGCTGTATTTCTCATCTTCCCAAGACAGAGACAGAACTATACACAAGGTAGATGCGACGCTCCCACCATCTTCTAAGACTTCACAGCTTATATCCCAGTATCTCTGTTCCTCAAATGCAAACGAGGCTAATAAAAGTACCCAACATTTAAAATTACTACCAAAAACACCGCGGGCTTACAAGTACTGAACACTTAGAATAGTGGCCGAGAAATTCTTCAGTAAGTGTTAGTGCCATCCCTCTTATTGGAAAGGACTTATTGGTTCAGGCGCACATTTTAAAGTGTGGACCACAATGATGCTGTGTTTGACTGTTCCATCTCTCTCCCAGTTAGATGGTGATTTTGATCTCTTCAGGAAGAACCTGAACTCAAGGCAGTGAGTGAGTCATACTGTAGTTCAACAGATTGCATTCCTGACCTGTTTTGCTGAGTGTCATCTGTCCCACATTTGTTTTCGGGGGTCTCTGGCCATCCCCTACATGAACCTCTGGTTTTACTTTGGGATCTGGATATGAAGTTTCTTCCTAGAGGCCTATGTATAGAAGCTTTGGCTGTTAGCTGGTGGGTCCATTTGTTGAAAGGAGATTGGATTATGAGGACCCTGACCTAATGAGTGGTCTCCTCCATGGATGGGGTCATTTCCATGGTATTTTGGAAAGCTGCTGGTCAAAGGTAGGTCATTTAGGAAGTCTGACTTTTAAGGGGATGTCTTGTCCTTGGCTCCTTCCAGCTCTTTTTTCTGTTTCCTGGTGCCACGAGGTGAACACTTTCCTCTGTCACATGTCCTCATTATCAATACGTTCCAATTCACTTCAGGCTCAAAGAAATGGAGCAAGTCAACAAAAGAAACCATGCTTCAAGACAAATCTTCCTTTCTTTAGGGTTTATTCTCAAGTACTATTCACCATGGCCACAGGAAACTGATTAACTACATCCTCTTCGTTCTCATCCTCTCTCTGTTCCTAGCCACATGAATCTTTACATGGCGAAAGACTGAATAACGCAGTAAGCTAGGTTTATTTATTTACTGCTCTCTGTGACTGTGTGTCTAACTGCTTGATCCTATAGTTAGACTGAGTGTATTTGACCAGTTAGACTGGTCTTTTTGTTTTGGTCACTAACCTTAGTGAACAGAGAAGTGTTTCTCACCTTTCTAGAGGTGGATAAATCCAGGTACCATATGGTGTCTGATGAGGCCTTCTTGCTATGTGATCACATGGTAGAAAGACTAAATATTGTATCCTCATATGATATAGGGAATGATATTTCTTCCTAGTCCCTTTAAAATACACAAATCAGTTTGCCAGAAAAGAGTATTTATGACTTTATTCCCTAATCTTCTCGCCTTATAAAACCATCACAATGACAGTTTTAAATGAATATTTTGATAAGGCATTTAGTCTATCATATTAACTATGACTGTATTGCTTAATTTTAAGGCCAAAATCGATCACAGGTTTTGTTGGGTGTGCGTCTTCAGAATCACTCACAAACAGTTTAACCTCAACATGATGTAAGGAGACAGTAATCATAAGGTATGTCCTTAGGGATGTTTATTATTTACCAGTTGGTTGGAAATTTATCTTGCACTTGTGAGCCCTATTACCAGCTTAGCAAATTAGCTTCAATTCATATCATAGTCTAAGCCATAGGCTGTCCCTCACCACCCTCAGAATGTATTCATTTGGGCAATCAATGGTGAGTTTTCCCTAGCTCGGACTCTTTCCTATAATTGCCCTCCAAATTGTTTATAGCAGATGCTCAGAATCTGACATTCAGATCTTTACATTTGTAGCACAGCTGGTGGTCTCCTTAGATATCACTGATTTAACAGCTCTGCCACAAGGCTCCCAGGAAGGTTCTGTTGTTTATGTTAGAAATCAAACATACTTGGTGAAAGGATATGGTATAATAGGATACCAAGCTAGAGTTGAACAGAAAAATGTCTTTTTTAGGTTGTGTCTTTTTCTGAAGCCTTCCTTGACTGCCCAAGGCAGACAATGAAACCTGTGGCAGTCTAAGATCCTGTGCACAAAGGTATTTTAGGACTTACTGTATTATCTTTAAATTAATTTTGTTCTGACTATTCTCCTTGGTAGCAGGGATTATTTTGTAATGATTTATGCTTTCCCAAGGCCTTGGACAATGCTTGGCACAAAGCAGACACTGAGAAAAAAATTAATCAATATTTGTTGTACTTATTTGAACTTAAGTTCAATTATGTCACGTCTTCGATTGACCAGTGTTGGTTAGTACGTGCTATAGACTGCTGCTCACTGACATTAGGAAGTGTATTAATTTGATGCGTTGCTAGTCAAGCAGACCATTTATCTTCTCTCTCAACTTCCTCTTCCACCCCATATGGAAGCAGGTGAACTTCTTTTATTTCTCCCTATTTTCAATAATTTTTAGTAATGGTTTTGTTGTCCTAACCTAAAGCACATCTACTTTCAGCCAAGGCTTTCTTCATACTTTCCAGTTAGGGACTGGAGCCAACCCCAGAAATATGTTTCCTAAGGGCTAATGGTTAGAGTTAAAGAATTGGGAAATAGGTTGCCCTGCCTAGAATCATGAGTTTTGAGTCTGAGATAGAGGCTTGACAAGAGGCTAATCAAACAATGAGGAATCATTTAGAACTGTTCTCAAAATAATTGTTATTCTCTGCCTTTAATTCTTGTAAAACATTTGAAAGCAATGGGTTGCATATAGTGTTTAGACACATATGGTGGATTTGAAGGACCAATGCTATTATTATCTTGTTATGCAATGAGTAATTGAGATTCTGGAATGTGGCAAGATGAAAAAAGTTTCAAAATATAAAATGACTATAGTGTTTTCTGCTTTTTAAGTGGAATAGAAGCAATGCATTTCCTGCTCAAGGGGGGCATGTCTCCAGCTGGGCCAGTTCCTCCTACACATGGGAAGGAGGTCGGGTGAAAGGGTGGCAGAGGAGACGTCAGAGTCCTGGAGGACTAAATGTTGAGAGCCAAGAGGAGATAACCCTTTGTCTCACCAATGGGGGAGAATGTGCTTTCCTGTAGATGCAAAAGTGAGCACAGATTGATGATGAAGAAGAGGATAAATCTGTTGAATAAAATAAGAACAGTTGAGATTTGAGGTTGGAAGGATAGGTGGTCAAAAAGTAGGTCAAAACGGCTGAAAGATTTTTAAGGATATATTATAGGTAGCAACTATTTAATTGTAAAGTATAGCATTGCGGAAGCTGTAATCACACTATAATATATCATGTATTGTGTGTGATTTGAATATATATGTAATTAATAACTTTTATTCTTTGACAATTTTATGCACACACACATATATAATACATTCTGGCTACCTTTCCCACTCTTTATTATTTTGATCCCACCTCTACCAGACTTTCTTCTTTCTTACAAACCCCTTCCCCATTTTTCTGACTTTTTGATTTGTACCCACAGTGATATGGGATTCCCCTCTGTATGCTATGAATATATTTTATTACAATTGGTTATTAAAGAAGCTTTTTTTGGCCAATGGGTTAGTAGAGTAAATGGCTTAGTAGAGTAAAGCTAGGTGGGAAATCTGAACAGAGAAATAGAGAGAAAGCAGTCAGAGTCAAAGAGACATCATTTAGCTGCCGAAGGAGAAAGAGGCCACTCTCCAGCCAGAACCTTACTGGTAGGCCACAGCCTTACGGTGATTCACAGATGAAGAGAAATGGGTTAATTTAAGATGTAAGAGTTAGCTATAAATATGCCTAAGCTTTTGGCCAAACAGTGTTGTAATTAATATAGTTTCTGTGTTATTATTCGCGTCTGGCAGCTAGGAAACGAATGAGCAGCCTCCACCCACACCACAGAGTTTAACTAGTACCTCTCTGTATGGCTTTTGATTTGGAATTATCCATTAGAGTCTGGAGAACTCACCAGTGGGTACATTAACTAGCTATTATCCTCCCCTCTCCCCACAATCAGCTAATTTCTAGTGGTTATCCAGTAAGTAGGTACATCCAATCCAATGAGCCCTTTCCCCATCCATAGCCGGTCATTGGGTGACTTGTCTAAACTCACTGCTAGTGGGTACAGCTGCTTTACTATGGCTGTGTTGAGCACATTTAGATGAACACATTTTTGCAGACTTCCTCCTCTTCTTCCTGCGTTTACATTCTTTCTTTCCTTCTTTTCTGCAATGTTCCCCGAGCCTGAAGGGGTGGGGGTACAAATGTTTTGTGTAGACCTGAACCCTCCGTCATCCATTATTATCTACACCTTGTGCAATGTGGAGCTTTGCATTCACCTCTGTTCACTGTAGAGAGACTTATCTTATGAAGGCTGAGAGTAGTTTTTATCTGTGGGTATACTTATTGGGTATTACAGGGAGGTTTGATACTAGGACAAATTAGTTAAGTGGCAGTGATTATATTTCCCCCTAGGGCCCTTGCAAGACCTGTTTAGTCTTTTGACCTGGTTTACAGTACTAGGTGTGGATTTCTTTTTTTTTATGGAGTGGCCCTCAAATTCAACGAGGGAGTGGTTGGTTACCTCCTCGCGGTCAAGCCACTATTTCATCAATGAGCACATCTTGTTCAGCACCTGGTAGTGTAGCTCATAGACATCATAGCTGGGTAAGACCTTTGGTGCCTTTAGTTCCCTCTTTAGCACCATAAAAGCTGGCATTATGAAAGCTAGTCAGTAAGAGGAAGCTTCCAGCTAAGTTCCAATGATTTCTCTGTGCATTACATGCAAGGTGTATGGAGTTTTCAGGAATAGGGGCTTGTTGTCTAGTTCTGGAAGGCAACTAAGAGGAATGTAGCCTCTTATATTGTTCTGGGGGGCTGTTGGGGAGCTTCCTTGATCAAAAGCTCCTATGAAGTTATCCCATACCTGAGGATTTTGCCTAGTGACCCATTACGTTTAGGGCTGTCATAGTCTAGGTTTCCCAGTACCATTGTTGAAGGCACTGTCTTTTCTTTTCACTCTTTGGCTTCTTTATCACAAATCAAGGAGCTGTAGTTTCATAGACTTATATCTGGGTCCTCTATACTATCCTATTGCTCTATATGTCCATGTTTTTATTTCCAAGGTTTTGTAGTAAAACTTTAGATCATATATTGTAATACCTCTGACAGCACTCCTTTTGTTCAAGATTTTTTGACTTTCCTTGATATTTTGTATCTCCTTATGAATTTTAAGATTTTTAAAAGTATCTGTAGATATGATAGGATAAAAGGTTCAGTCAGTAGAGCATGGTACTGTTAATCTCAGGGTTATAAATTTGTACCCCAAACATTGGGCACAAAATGTAGCATGATTAATAAAAACCCAGAGATAGATATTGGGGTTCAACCTGAAAGTCAGAAAAGCAAAAGAGCCAGCCACTGACTCTTACCTCTACCTCAGTCTGAAATGGCGATCCTGCCTCCAGGAATCTCAGAATGAGACTGTGTCTGAGAGCTGTCTCCTCCCATCTTATATTCCTTTCTAGGGCTGGGATTAAAGGTGTGCATCTCTACAGCCTGGTTTCTATGGCAAACTAGTGTGGCTACTGGGATTAAAGGTGTGTGTCACCACTGCCTGGTCCATAAGGCTGGACAGTGGGGCTGGTTTGCTCTCTGATCTTCAGGCAAGCTTTATTTATTAAAATACAAGTGAAATAGCACTCTATTTGTGAAAAGCAGATTTGAAATATTGATTGGAGTTCTACTAAATCTTAGATTGTCTTTGGTGTGATGATTGTTTTTACCATATTAATTTTGATTCATGAGCGTAGAAGATCTCTTCGTCGAGTTTTTCTTAAGTTGGTTTTTATTGTATAGGGCTTTCATTTCTTTGGTTGGGTCTAATCCTTGGCATTTTATTTTTTGGTTGGTTAATGTGAATGAGATTATTTTTTTTCAATATACTGGCCATTGGTATATATGAAGGCTATTGATTTTTATGTATTATTTTTGTAGCCTACAACTTTACTTAAGGTGTTTTGTTATAAGAGGTTCTTGGTGAAGTCTTCAGAGTCTCTTAGGAATCAAATCATATCAGTGACAGAAAGACACTTTGACTTCTTTCTTTCCTCTTTTTATTCCTTTTAATTCTGCCTTTCCTCTTTTGTTGGCTGTTTTTTTTATTCTTTGGGCTCTTTACTCTTTTGGGGGCCTGCCTCCCAGCTCCCAGATAAATCATACACAAAGACTTATTATTACTTATAAATGCCCAGCCTTAGCTTGGTTTGTTGCTATCCAATTTTTCTTAACTTAAATTATCCCAACTACCTTTTGCCGCTGGGATTTTTCCTTTTCTTATTTCGGTATATCTTACTTTCCCACTCTGACTCTGTGACTTCTTGTGTGGCTGTGTGGCGGGCCCCTAGCGTCCCCATCTCCTCCTTTTCTCATTTCTGCATCCTCTTTTTAGATTTATCCTTCTATTTATTCTTTCTGCCTGACAGCCCTGCCAATCCTTTCTCCTGCCTTGCTATTGATCATAGACCAATCAGGTGTTTTTGACAGGCAAAGTAACACAGCTCCACAGAGGTAAACAAATGCAACATAAAAGAATGCAACAGGAGGCTCAAGAGATGGCTCAGTGGTTAAGAGCACCGGCTGCTCTTTCAGAGGACCAGGGTTCAATTCCCAGCACCCAAATGGCAGTTCACACCTTTCTCTTAACTCCAACTCCAGGGCTTCTGACACCATCACACAGACATACATGTAGAAAAAAAAACACGAATTAACATAAAATAAAAGTAATTTCTTTATATATTAAAGAAAGAATGATTTTAAAAAAGAAGGCAATGCATCTTTGCATCATTAAACAAATGTTCTGCAGCATAAACAAATGTAACACATCTTAAAAGTAATATCTCACAACACTCCTCTTTTGTTTTACCTAAGCACTGGAGACAGTGCACATGAACTTGGTCTTGAACTTAGTAGTAATGTTGTGAACATCCCTCAGTTCAGTTTGTTGCTGACTATGCATTTATTGTGTATTATTATTTTGAGGTATGTCCTGACTCAATCAGGAAGGCATGTTAAATTTTGTTAAAGGCCTTTTCTGAATCTATTGAAATGACTGTATGATTTCTATATTCAGATCAGTTTTTATGGTGATTTATGATTAACATATGTTTAGTCATCCCTGCATTCCTGGAATGAAGGCAAAAGAATCATGATGAATAACTTTACTAAATGTGATTTTTGAATTTGGTTTTCAAGTATTTCAGTCAGAATATTTTGCATCTGTGTTTATCTTGAACATTGGTCTGTAATCTTTTTTGTTTTGTTCTTTATTTGTCTGGTTTTGGAGTCAGGATAATACCAACTTCATAAAAGAGGTTGAAATCATTCCTTTCTTTTCTATTTTGCAGAATAATTTGAATAGTATTGAAAGTCAGGTAGGACTTTGTATGGATTCTTTTGCTTCTTATTTTTTGCACGGTTTTTTAAGTAAAGAAGTAACTGAGCTTCTGAGCTACTTTGTGCTGAGTATGACTGAGCTTCTCATACTTTCACATATGTTCACTATATTCCCATCCCTGATCTTCTGATCAACTCTTAGATTTTAATATAGTAAGTCTGAGGTTGGCCCACAACCTTACTTGCATCACTAACAAGCCCCAACTCTCACCAATGCCTGTCCTCTCAAGAGCACACTTTCAAATGTTCTCTTAGGCTTTCTATTGCTGCGAAGAGACATCATGACCATAACAACTCTAGTAAGGAAAACAGTTAAGAAGTGATGGCTTACAGTTGAGAAGTTTGGTCTATTGTCATCATGGTGGGAAGTATGCCAGCATGTAGGCAGACATGGTGCTGGACAGGTAGCTGAGAGTTCTGCACCTGGATCTATAGACAGCAGCAGGAGAGAGAACCACTGGATTTGGCTTGAGCAATTGAAACCCCAAAGCCCACCCCCAGTGACATACTTCCACCCACAAGGCCACACCTCCAATAGTGCCACTCCCTACGGGCCTGTAAGGGCCGTTTTCATTCAAACCACCACAAATGTCAAAACAGCCATAAACAAGAATGCAGGTGAAGTGTTATATTCATAAATTGAGAAATCTACAATCAGATAGGCTTTTAATTTAAACCCTAGAGTTTCTTAGTAAGCTAGGAGAGAGTGTGAAACTGCCCCCGGAGCAGAGGAAAGAGCGATGGAGCCAGCTTTATTCCATCTCAAGTGACAGGTGGAGAAGAGCTGACACTTCAGTCAGAGGCAACTGAACTCTTGTGTTTCACTGTTGAATTTTTCCTAATTTGCTTTCAAGGCTTACTTTCCTTGACTTCTCTTCTTCTTTTTTCAACTCTTCATGATTCTTTGTAAATTCCAATCTACATTTTACTCACATCGAATTCAGTCTCAACCAGAATCTTGGGAAGAAAGTCAAACTTGCCCTAAAAGTGTCATGCCTAATTAGTATCCTAGAAGGCGACCCCCTCATTAGCATTCGGACACGGTTTCAGCCTAGATTATTAATGGACTCTTTTCTCCGCGGATGATAATTATGGGTGATGTTGATGTGGCCTGCCAGTCTAGGGCTATAAAGAATGGTTACTACCATTAGGCTCATCGGAGCGTTTATTGGCCTGGCTGAAAGCTGAATCACCAAGAAAACACGGACATTCAGTAAACAACCTTTCAACCATCGCTAATCCTGATGCTTCTGTGTAGTTCCCTACAATTTCAGACCTCACCAGACTGTAGGTCTGCTGTTTGCTGTCATGGTATCTGATGTCAGCAGACACAATTCACAGTTCTTGGCTCCTTCATTGAGTCACCTATGGATGAGAGTCATATGCAGACATCACAAGAATTCTTCCTGTGAGCATAGTTCTCAGCTAGTGTGTACCCGTTCTGACTCATCGCTCACCCCAGGATGGTGTGTTCAAATGTGTGATCCCTCAGAACTCATAGACTGAAGTTTAAATGAGAGTGATTCTGAGGAGCCGGCTCATCCCATCTGGAGACGTGGTTAGAACGTGTCATTGTTGAGCAGGAAATGTGTTTGCATCAGACTCAGAGTCTGTCAGTGCCCTGATCGTGGGCATCCCAGGCTGTAGAACTACAAGAAACAAGCTTCTTTTATTTATAAGCCAGTCTGTGGCATTAGGTAGTAGCCAGAATGGACTAAGACATATGATGCTTTCCAAACCTCATTTTTCCTCCTCTCAGCCTTTCGTTCTGTTGACCATTCTCCCGGACAGAGTTTTATAGCTTTGTGTGCATCAGAGAATGTCTGCATATATTTTTATTTGATGCCTTTGCTGTTATCCCTTCCTAATTCTCTTTTATTGCTTCATCACCTTCCCGCTGGAAAATTACTTGTCACCTGCCCTGTCTTATATTCACAGGACAGTGTGTCCCACAATATCATGCATGCATTTTCCAATATTTCTCTGTGTTGTTGCTAAGTCTGATACACTTGGATGTGGGGAGAAGCTCTTCTGATGTGGCAGATGAATAAGGCAGAAAGGAGCCAACAGTGTGAATCAGGCAGGAAAGGAACTGATTCACACTGGGAAGCTAAGCAGTACAGGTAGTCTGCCATCTAAGGAACGGATTGGTATTCACAGTTATGCCAAAGTTGACGGGGTAGAGAAAATCAAGCAGGCACACCACAGTTCATAATAGGGGCCAAATGATGCTATTTACTGAAGCCATCTTCAGTCCCCAAAGTTTATAGATGCTTAATGTTAAGGTCAGATCTGCTTGTTTGAGTATCTACCACTGGGCTTGCTGGTAGGGATGAGTGGAAATGAATTGAGTGGTGATCAAAACTCAAATAGAAGGTCAACTAATGCTGTAGATATTATAGTAGTTCTTTCTATTACAGATACTCTTGTCTGTAGAATTTCAGGATTGCCTAGGAGTACTGATCTCTGGAGAAACATCAATTATACTGCAATTAAATTGTAAATTGTGGGAATACTTATCTGTGGCCACTTGAACCTTACTACCAACACAGTTCTAGTATTTGACACAGTAACTACCAAAGATGTTTTTGGTTTGCTTGGTACTACATGTCAGAAGTCTAGAAACTGGCCATATGGAAGTTCTGCATGTACACATTAAGAGAGAATGAATAGGAATTAAAACAAGCACAAATATTGAGAAAAATGGAATATGGAAGTTAAGGAAATTCTTCATGCTGGGAAGGGAAGTCTTTCTCTTTGTAAATCAACCAAGTAGGCAAGCAGTCAGAAAGACAGACAGAATGACAAACCTTGAAGCAGGGTCTTCCCTGGGGAGGATAGCTCAGTGGTTGGCAATGTCAGGGATGGCCAGCTTCCTTTATGCCTTCCCTTCATCTCCAGTGTGATGCTGCATCTTCAGGATGATGGCGTCCTTGACGACAAGATGTCTGCAACTGCTGGAGAGTTGTGTGTGGATGTTTGTGAAGGCACAGGCTGGTTCTGTTTCTTCATAGTGAGGCTCCAGTAGGCTTCTCCTCACAGTTCTTTGGCTAAGACTAAGCTCACGATTACTCCTACATCAGCCACTGACAAGTGAGATACAACTTTCCTGTTAGCATACACTGTATTGCATAGAAGGGAGGTACCTGAGTCTGGTAGAGCTGACAACAGAGCTAGACTCCCTCTACATACTAGGTAGCAATGACTTTACTTTGAATGTCTACAATAATATAACTTTGGGGGTTTGGAAAGCTTCTAACCCCCATCTCAATAAAGGCCAAGTTTGAGCTCACCTCTGATAGATCATGGATGCTTAGACTTACTGGACTGGAGTTGTAGTTGAGAACTCTTTACAAGAGCATACAGGAGAGATGGAAGAGACTATATCTCCAAGTCATGGTTGCTGGAACTGGTACACACCTGTTCTCCTTGATGTGGTAAGACTGTGACAGAGGAGCCCTCACGGGGTATGTTATCCTTAGCCTGGGTCATCACAGAACTTTACTATGATTGCTCTCTGTGGCCCTAATTTAAAGATTAAAAGTGTGCAGCCTTTTTCTTCTGACCCCAAACCCCTTTCTGTATTAACTGGTTGTCCTGCCACAGATCGCTCTGCCCTGGTAGCTCCTACTTTCCTTGATCCTTATATGCTTTCCAAAGTCAGCTTCAAATCAGTGGGGAAACACACTTCTCTGTGGAACTTCTGAGAAAATAAGGAGTAGGACCCTTCTTTCATTGCATTCCTTGTTTTACTAGATAGCTGTCCAATCTGCTTCCCTTTTGAACATTGTCATTTTTATTCTATGTGTATGAGTGTTTTACTGGAACATGTGCACCATACGATGCAGTACCTGTGACAGCCAGTAGAGGGTGTCAGATCCTCTGGCACTGGAATGACAAGCAGTTGTGAGCTGCCATGCGGTGCTAGGAACGGAACCTTTGTCCTCTGCAAGAGAAGCAAGTGCTCTTAACCACTGAGCCATCTTTCCAACTTCCAATCTCTTTCCTTTTAATGTTTGTTCTAGGTGTGTTTCAAGTTCAAGGGTCAAGGAGAATGCTCCTTTTTCATGACCTTTTTCATCATGTTTCCTATTTACCATAGATGAGATTGTAATGTTTCTGAGGTGGTCTAGTTCTGTATTGGAAGATCATCTCATTCCTAATTCTTGCTTTCCTTCTTAGCAGCACTGGGTTACAAATTCCTTGGCTAAATTCAATTTGATAATGAGATCCCTTTGATCTCATTCTCAATGTCTTCACATGAGAAAGTTTCAAAAGGTACACTCTATGTGCCCTCTCGTGACAGTTAGCTTACAGTCTGACCTCTTGTACCCTTGGCATATTGTCCCAAAATGGTTTAGTGGCAGACATATTAGATGCCATAGGATATTTCATAACTTTAAATATTTTATAACAAATTAAATGTTAATTATATGCTGGTCAGAGGAGAAAATCACTGAAGCATTTAATTAACATTTAACTTATTAGTCATCAAATATTTAAGTAGCTCCTATTGGAGGGACTTTTTTCCTTATTAGTTGTTAAGTTAGTAACATTTTAATATTGTTGATTGCTTTAGTTCCTTCTGTTCCAAGTATGTATGGCTTCTATAGATTGATTTGTTTTCTATTACTCTTTTATTGAAAATAGATTTTTTATAACATGTTCTGATTATGGTTTCCCCTCCCTCAACTGCTCAACTTTTCCCTACCTCCCCTTCCACAACCTTTCTGTTTTTCATTAGAAAACAAATAAACCTCCAAACATATAATAAAATATGATAAAACAAAATCAAACAAACAAGAATAGGATAAAACAAACAAACAAAATAAAAAGAGCCAAAGGAAAAGTACAAAAACCACATACAGATGCAGAGACTCACACCATTGCACACAAGGAAATCCCATAAAAATGCAGAAACAGAGCCATACTGGTATGCAAAGGGCCTGTAATGTAAACAGGAAAACAATACATTATTGACTCTACATTATGAGGCAAAGAACCTTCAAAGATGCTGTTGAGTTGGTTTTGTGTTGACACTGGCTGTGGGGCCTGTCCTTGAGTTTGCACATTCAGTAAGACTCTATTGGAGAGAGCTAATTCTTCCCTTGTGAGTGGTTACCAATTGAAAATAGCTTCTGGGTTAGTTCTAAAGATCTTTGCACACAGGTCCAAACAGATCCCAAACAGGGATACTATTTCTTAAGCCTTTTTGCCCAAGGCTGTATGGCTTTACTTGATTGCTACTTGGGTGTGTTTTCTCACAGAAGGCTGTGTTTGCCTAGTACTTTGTAATTTGAAAAATGCTGTGATTTAAGTTTTAACAGTTTATGAAATTTTCATGGCACTGGTAGAGTGGGTAGAGTCGCTGCTGTTTAATTAGAAGGGAATCACAGAGGACCTGGGTGACTGCACCTGTGACACACTGTGACCTTTGATCCCGGGTTCTCTGCTTAGTAACGTCAGGTTGTGTGACTTTCAATGTCAGGTGATATTTCTGCCTTAGGAAATCCCACTGTAACTAGGCAAGCCATGTTTTTACCTTTTATTTATAGTTTATTGGGAATGAAAATATAGCCTGTAAGATACTTCCTTGAATAAGCTTTTATTTGCATAAATATTAGATCAATTTCTGTGAATGTTTATTGAACATAAACAAAAACTGTATGTTTTCTTTTTGGAGCATTATGGCTTTCGCTATAACTGATATAGTTATTTGCATTGCTCAGTTTATGCTTCCTTTAGGTATTTGTACATGTTTTGTCTAGCAAATATTTCCATTTCAGAAAGGATCACAGAGTCTTTGTACCACACTGGAATTTTCATAAGTTTTTCCTCGTTTCCAGAGCTTTTGGATTTATATATTTATTGCTATCCTCTTTGTTGGCCACAAAATCTTCTTTATAAATGGTGCATTTGTAGTATTGCAAAATATCTTTGTCTTTTTATTCAACCTTGTCTGATTTTAAAATGTTTTATTCAACTTCCCTTTTCCCCCCCAATATCTGTTTTTCTATTTGCGTTCAGCCTTTATCTTATAAGCTTCGAATTTCATTTTCAGAGAAAACACAAGTTTGCGTTTTGTCTTTTGATGGATGAGGTCAGTCATTCACAGTGTAAGGACTTGCAGAAGTGTTTTTTATCTCTTTGCTTTACATTTTGTACTTGTTAATGTGGTAGAGCCCTCTTAGGCCAAACACATCGATAAATACATTCACAGAAAATATAAGTATATGCTATATATTTGTAATTCAATAATATCAGTTTTGATGTATTTCTACATTTGTAAACCCCTTCATCAATCAAACCAACCCTTCTGCTACTTCTGAAAGTTTCCATGTGTTTCCCTGTAGTCTATCTTTCTGTTTACCCTTACGTTTTTGGCAAATACTGTTTAACTTTTTGCTGATATAAGTAATTTGAATTTTTTATAGGGTTTTATGTGAATGGAATCACAGAATATCCCCTCATTTTTGTTGGAGTTCTTTCAAAGAACATAATTTCTTTGAGAGCCATCCCCTGATTATGCAGTGCTAGTTTCTTCCATGGGTCCAGTACATGGTCATGCCACAGTTTCTCTGTCCATTGACTTCAGTGAGCATGTGTGTTGTTTCCAGCCTCTGGGGTTTATGAACAGAGTTTCTATGAGCATTAATGTAGAAGTCTTTGTGAGAAGATGTGAGTGCAATAAATATATTGGAATAAAGGCTGTTTCTTACAGTATGTATAATTTTAACTTCCTATGATATTGCAAAACTATTTCTCAAGGTGTCTAAAATTTTTGTTCTCTGAAAACACATGCGAATCCCATTTCCACATTCTCAAAACAGAAGATTATAATAGGATGTCTCAGGGTCTCACCAAGTCCCCTAGGGAAGCTTTAAACTCAGTTTTCTCCTACCTCAGTCTCCTAAGTGCTGGGATTACTGGTATATGCCACCACGCCCATCTATGACATGATATTCCAAGCTTGATATAAAAGAACTAGAGAACTATGACTAATTCTTAAGGGGAAAGATACTCAAAAGAGATCAGCTCTGAGATTTCCTGGATGCTGGAATTAGTAGAAGGAATTTTAATTCTTTTATTGTTTCTATGCTCTATGAGATCAAATTAAACACACTTGAAGTAAATAGACAAGAGTTCCCTGAAGAGAAATAGAAATTATAATAAGAAGAAAACGGAAGCTTTAGAACTAAACTTACTGTGTCTGCAATAGGTAAGTTCCTTGGGTAAGCTCAGTTGACTGAAAAAGAAGTCGGAGATTAGGAAGGTAGATCAATGCAAGTTATCCACCCCAAGAAGCAAGGCAAGGAGATGTTGAAAACATTAGCAGAGCCTCAGAGGCCCATGAAATGGCAAAAGGTCTGACTTTCATGTCTTAAAATCCCTAGAACAAGAAGAAAACAGATTAGAGCTGAAAACGCATTTGAAGAAATAATGACCCAAATTTTCCATATCTGAGGAAAAAAGCCTAATGTCCTAAAGTAACTCCATACTCCTCTGCTCCAGAATCATATGAAATTGAGAGAGAATAAACTAAAGATGCTGTGTCAGGATTCATCATGGGTAAGCTGATGAAATTTAGAGAGGGCAGAAAAAAAACCAAACCAAACCAAAAAGCTCTTGAAAGCAAATGGAGAAAGTGACATCTAGGGGTATAGTGATTGCAATAACTGGATTTCTCATTTTTAAAAAATGAAAAAGAGGAGGATGAAATAAAAATATTAAGTGCTGAAAGAAATGAGAGGTCAACTACAGGCACCATGTCCAGTGAAAATGCCCATCAGAATACCCGTCAGAATACCCATCAGAATATCATCTATCAGAATACTCATTCCTTCTTCAGATGGTGGAATGCTGTGTTTCATCGATGGCAAAAATTCCATTCTCGTCTCCCTCACTACTTTTGTGCAGAATCAGCTTGGGCTTTTTAAAGCACCCGCAGGAAGTTGGAGTCTGGGACCAGATCATCTGCGAACAGTTTCCTTTCGTCTTTTGAATCCATAGGATCTGCTGCTCCTTCCCCCAGCAGGGTGTTAAAAAGAGACAGCTGAAGGCTGGGACGAGGGATCAGGAATTTCAACAAGATGCCCCCCAAAACATCTTTTTGCATCAAATTTACTTTATTTATTGTATACTTTTAATTTGACAAGAAGGGATTTTTTTTTCATCTCAGGAAATTCTTTTTGTTCCATTTAATTATTTCCTCTCATCCTTGTATTTCGTTAGCAATTTCTGGCACTTTGATTATTGCCGCTTTGGTTCTCTTGACTCTGTTCTTTAATTTTTTTACCTTTTCCATCAGAATCTATCTCCCTTTCCTTCACTTTGCGATTGCTCTTCTAACTGGTATACCAGGGCATTGATTGGGATCCCAGCACTGCTAACCTGTCAATTAACAGCAGTTTTGTTTCTGACTGTCATCTGTGTATGCACGTGTGTTGTGTCTGGATGCCCCAAGGGACCTCTGATAAACTTTTGCTCGCTTGTCATCGGTTTTCTCTTACAGTTCCTCTCTGAAACCATTAGTTGTGCTATTTTCTTTTGTGTGACACCGTGACCTCCAGGTTACAGGAGTGCTCTAAGGGGCCACAGCTCTGGTAGTAATGGCGAACTGAGAATCTTGACATCAGAGTGGGAAGTGTCAGCAATTGGGGACCTTTGCAGAAAGTCTCCTTTCCACACACTCTGCACACTCTCCTTCTTTGATGTGCAAGGACATCTCCAGTCCATGTTTCAGTACATGTTACTTCTTTGGGGAATTGAGAGACGCCTAACCATACACCCATGCTGAGCTCACCTTTAGGGGACACCAAACTTTATTAAGCTCTCCAACCGTCACTTTATTTCTTCTTTTTAAAAATTATTTATTTATTTTTATCTTATGTGCATTATTGTTTTGACATGTGTATTGGGTCCCCTGGAACTGGAGTGACAGACAGCTGTGAGCTGCCATGTGGTTGCTGGGAATTGAACCCAGGTCCTCTGGAAGATCAGTGAGTGCTCTTAACTGCTGAGCCATCTCTCTAGCCCCCCACTCTAGTTCTTTGATGTTATTGTTCAAATGTCTTGTGAACTGATTTTTAGTCTGGAGCCCAAATATCTGGAAACTTCCAGAGTAAGGAATAGAAGGTCAGTGGATTCGGGAGGAGAAAGCAGACTTGGGCTTGGAAGATTTGGTCCCAGGCTCCAACTTCTTGCGAAGGCTTTAAAAAGCCCAAGCTGATTCTGCAGAACATAGTAAGGGAGATGGGAATGGAATTTTAAGTCAATCAAATGGAAAGAAAATGTGTGTACATATTGCAGACATTAACCCACTCAGAGAAACAGAGGGAAGGTTCCCATCTTCAAGGACAGTGGCTTGTTTGAAACATTTTGTTTCTGGTGTTGTATTAAATAAACTGCTACCCAGTGCTTTTTGATTAATGACTCAGTAATCCAGTTTGAAAAATATGATCAATAAGATAAGGAGTGACTTTAGCTTTTGTAGTTATTTGATTGTGTCTCCCTAAACAGTGTGCCTACTGAGTGGTAGCTGGATCAGTAGGGCTCTTCCCTCATGAATAGATTATTGTTGTTATTGTGGGAGCGGGGTTCTTATAAAACAGCAGCAGGTTGACCACCACAGTGTCTCTTTCAGCATCCCTTCGCCTCTCCATGGGAGGACACAAGAAGACAGCCCTCGCCAGATGCAGCTGGTCTTTTGATCTTGGATTTTCCAGGATTCAGAATCATGTGCTGATAACTTCCGTATCCACGTGTGGCATCAACACATCATATGACTAAAAGAGTTTTATAAATGGCTGTAGGGTCAACTTACTATCTTCTTTTGACCTGTCTCAGGTCTGGAGACAATGCCGTTCTGAGGCACTAAACCATTCTTTTGGTAAATTTTAATTAGATTTGCAGCATCAAGAGAAAGGATGGGAACATGGCTCAACTAGCACTGAGTTTTTCATATATGGCTACTGAAATATTTCCTAAATGGACGACTCTGGTAGGGAAAAGAAAAGTCAGGTTATTATTGGTTTATTAGACTCATGTTAACTCACCCTGGAGACGTTTTTCCTTCCCTCGTTCTTGCTGTCCAAGTTTGAGGAGATAAGTTCAAGAACCTTTGTTGGCTCACATTACATGGAATTGACATCAAGGTTGAGTCTTGGTAGAAAGAGTCAAGATAAGCTTGTCCCACCAGAAGCTGCTCTGCCTTGGGCTTTGTTGGATGTCAGGACAAAACTTTATTTCCTTTCCTTGCTTACTGTGGTTTTTTCCTTCAAATGATATTTCCTCCCTATTAGAGTGGTGATATACACAGAATTCATCTTAATCTTGTGACTGTGCTCTTAGGGGAAGTGACCTAGGAGGACTCTCAGCCTGCTTTGTTTTAATATTCCTCAAATGAAGAACATTTCTTTCTGATAGTTCCATTGGGGCTATACTGGAATTTGGAATAAACCACTCTTGGCAGTAAAGAGCAAGGTTTCTCTTGGTTTTGTTTAGTGTATGTGTGTGTGTGTGTGTGTGTGTGTGTGCACATGTGTGTGTTTGTGTGTGTGTGTGTGTGGGTGGGTGCTGCATGTATGTGTGTGTCTATGTACCTACCTACCTACATACTTGCCTGTCTATCAAATTTCCATCTCTTAGAGAACTTGGTACAGTGATAGTAAGAGCAGCAGTAGACAGTATTTAGATGTTGATGAATATTAGGGACTTGTTGCTAGACAACTACTTTTAGTATGATTTGTAACCCAGGAACCGAGCTAGAGCTGGGCATTTAGGGAGGATGCTTTTCATTTCTTTGGGAAATCTTCACTTCCTTCAGCTCCTGGGACTGAGGTTTGAAGGTCTTTTGTGATTGAGAAGGGCAGAGAATCCAGTGGTTCATAGGGTGGGAGAGCTATGCTCCACAGAGAGAGTAGGAACCTATGTCAATCATTAAGCTGTCTTCTCTCATTCACAAAGCCACCCTTCTCTACTCTATCTGCTTTGTGAGCCTTTAGTTTCACATATCCCTGGCCACCTGGATCCCTGCTGGCATTACCAGTAGGGGGCGCTAAGAAAGAGCAGGAAAGCCCAGAAGTATTTTGATGTTTTATTTTTCTGATTGTCACACAGTAAAACTTCATGCTGGTAACAAGTCCTTGCTATGGAAGCATCTGGCTTTGGTTTGCTTCTGGACGAGTGGCTTTTTTTGTTATTTATTTTGTTGTCCTCCAAACTACTGTCAGCAACCACCTGGCACCTTCTCAGAGGTCGGTGTCCCTTCTGTGAAGTTTTTCTTTTCCTTCTCTAAGTTTTAATTATTCACCTTTCCTTCCATTCTTCCAGCTCTGGGGATGATGGCTGTTGGATACCGTGATGTTCTTTTACTCTTTTTAGTTTGCTGATTGACGGCTTTACACTATCCTTTATATTAAATTTTCTCTATTCAGATTCTGTCTGTGCTTTACCTTAACTGATGTAAGATTTTTATCTGAGCATGTTCCTGGAACAAGACCTAGCCTTTTCAGACAAGGCCAGTACTGGGGCCCTTGAGACTCACAGGGAAAGCCATGAACATTCTATTTTCAGTTTCCTGGGACCCTTTTGGAGAGGGATTATAGAGATCCAGGTTTATAGAGTTGTTCCCGCTGAGAGCCACCTCCTCCCCAGATGCTGTGTATTCTAGGGCAGGCAAGTCTGAGCTAAGGTAAGCTGGCTAGGTGCTCAAGAACTCAGGAAACCACGAAGCACCGTGGACCATGACCTTTAGCTCTGTAGAGAGTCTGCAAAGCCCACTGAAGACTGATCCGGGAAGAGTAGGGTCACACAAGGAAACACATCTGGAGTCTCAGGCTAGAGCATTTAGGAGAGACTCGCTGTTATTGTGCTCCGGCAGATGTTTCCACGTCCCCTCAGCGGGTTTATCTGCAGCCAGAGGTGACTTGACGTGCAACTAGAAATCTGGGGAAAGTTGAGAACAATGATCAGCATTGACTAATGATGACATCTTCAATTTATCGATCATTAGCTGTCTCTTCAATATTTTATAGGTACTATCTTGTTTAATCCTTATGATCCATGATTCCTCTCTTGTAAAGAGAAAAATAGTATTAAAAAGACTTAGCAGTTTCTGCAGTCTTACAGTTAGCAAGTTTTGGGAAGGGGTTGTGGATCCAGGCCTTGACTCCAAAACACTTAAGAGTAATTTTGAATCTTATAGTATGCAAAAGCTTGGATAGGCAAAGACTGAACATTTCAAGGGAGCTAGCATGTGTTATTTCTTTGGCTATAGCTACACACACACACACACACACACACACACACACACACACACCACACACATTCTAGTCGTTCCTCTCAGTAAGAATTTAGTTTAATAACACAATGTTAATTTCAAATAATAATAGCTCTGTTTTATCTCTAGCCAGGTTGCAGTTTGCAGGTTTTCCCCCCCTTTCATTTATGTTTCACCTGTTACTTTGGTAACCAGAGCTATCACTCCGGGTGACAAATCCCTTCTCTTTGCTCTGATTGACCCCTCTCTCTGCTTCCTGTCTGGATGCATTTACCCTACAGTATCCTCAGAGAATTGGTTACAGGCCCACCATATGGACAGCGAAAGCTGGAAGGCTCAAGTTTCTCACATACAAGGGCACAGTGTTTATGTATACACATGGCTTGTGTTTAATTCTGTAGATATTGTTAATCTCAAGATTATTGACTCTGTAGGTATAAAACTCATGGCTACTGGGGCCCAATGTAATTGGTTACCTTTAAGCAAAGCTAGGCACTTCTTGGTATTTTCTGCTGCTGCGGTGATAGAAAGATTCTGGATCCATTTGTTAGAACCTGAAATACATGTCACAGGCTCCCTCTCCAGCTGATTGTGAGAAGCTGATGAAAAAACTGGCTGCAGATGTAAGTCACCAGGGGCAGGTCTTTGCAAGTTGCCATCACTCTCATGGTTCCTGTCTTGCTCTCTGCTCTCCAATCCACCATAACGTCAACAGCCTCTACCATATACCCTCACCAGCATGACTTTAACTGTTCCACTGTGCTGTCCTTGCCACGATGGACTGAAACGTTCTGAAACCATACTTCCAAAGAAACCTTTCTGCCCTTGATTGTTTTTCTCCTTGATTGTTTGTAGTCTCAACAATGCAAAAGTCACTAATACACTACTAATAATTATTTAATGCATGCATAGACAGAGTCTCTTAATAATTGCATGATGTGAGGAAGACTCAGAGCTGGGGAAGGTGATGGGAAGAAGGGATCACTATCTTTACCCCTCCCATGAATTACCAAGCGTTTAGAAGACAGAAGACATGGTTGAGTCTATATTGTCTAAGTGATGCTTTAAACTGATGTCTATGAGCTACAGCTGCTGTTCTATTGTGATTTGTAGCCTGTCCTTTCAGAACAAGGTACTGAGCATAGGCTGTCTGTATGTCTTAGACTGTTAATGGTGGTGTACATGAAACTATCTGATGGGTACTTCATAGTGGGTGAATGGCTCTTTGATATAAGAGAGAAAAAGAAACAAAAAACAACACTGCTGCTCTTTATCAGGTAGTTATTTTATTATTTGCTGTGGGAAAATGTTTTCGTACACTGTAAAGATTTGTCACTCATATTGGTTTAATAAAACACTGAATGGCCAGTAGCCAGGCAGGAAGTATGGGGGAGGGGCGAGATCAGACTAAGAGAATTCTGGGAAGAGGAAAGCAAAGAGTCAGTCACCAGCCAGACACAGAGGAAACAAGATGAGAATGCCTCACGGAGAAAAGGTACCAAGTCACGTGGCTAAACATAGATAAGAATCATGGGTTAATTTATGTCATAAGAGCTAGATAATAATAAGCCTGAGATAATAAGACAAACAAAAATAAGTTAATATTATAATTAATATAAGCCTCTGTGTGTTTCTTTGGGACTGAACGGCTGTGGGACTGGGTGAGTCAGAAACTTCTGCCTACAGTTATTTTATTTTTGCTTTGCAGTACTTACATTTAAACTGACTGGCCATCATAAATAAGAAAATGAGGCTTTTTAAAGGGCAAATTTTCAAGGAGGTGACATTTGAGATTGGGGGAATGTATTAAACTTGGACACAAAGGACTTGGATTTGATCCTTGGTTGCATCAGGTGGCATCTGTAAGCACCTACATCAGAAAAAGTCTGAGAGCTTCAAACATCATGACAATGCAGACAGAACACAACCTAAGTCACCTCCTGTAGTTCTTGCTTCTACTAGGGTGTGATTAGTCACAAGTAACAAAAGGTTTGAATCCAGTGGACCCACACACCAAAGAGAACTTACCGTCCTGTAACTACAAGTGTAGAACCTATTTTAGGTTTCAGTACGGGTGTGCTTCCTCAGACCACAGTGTTATCAGCTTCTCTCTTTGCCCTCTGCTCATCCTATAAATGTCTCCCTGTTGCTTTCTAGCTAAAGGACTGACCATGTTCTTTCTTGTCCACATGGACCATGCATGCCTGCAAACCCAATGGTAGCCTTTTTGAAGAAAGAAGTGGGTCTTTCCTTCAGCTCCTTTAGAAAAGCCCAGTGTCCTGTTTCAATGGCTCACATTGGAGCATATTCTTAACCAACTGTAGTCTGAAGTAAGGGTCGCATCTCTTTGCTGTATGTCTTATGTCTGGAAGCAGGTTTGCCATGAGTTGTATGGGCTACAGTGGGCAAACTATGTATTCCACAATGTAAGTCTTGTTTTTTGCTAAGAAAAGCAAGGAGAGTAGTGAAGGCAGCACCTGAAATACCCATGATATTTAGGATAAAATCAGGAAACTTATGGCTATGATGATTAAAATTCAGTGTTTGCTTGAGCCTCAAGGATGTGAGGGAGGGGACATCCAATATCAATCCATAATAACTCACACCCTTTAGCCAAAGGGACTCTAGCATTGAATTATGGGAAAATTTTTACAACTCTATAAAGTTGTCTCTGTGGTATTATCTACAAAAATAAAACTGCTTCAGCAGTCTGGACTGGTTCAGGCTTGGGCATTGCTGTGCCCTTTTTGTTTAGTAGGGAGGAGAGAGAGAGAGAGAGAGAGAGAGAGAGAGAGAGAGAGATCATTTTGTAACGTGCTCACTCATGTCTAAAGCAAGTTGAAGAATGCTGCTTCTCACGAGCTCAGATCATTCTCTGCTTACAATCTATTCGAAAGTGCCTTTTCCGTACCTGCAAATGCAGATTGGTTTATGTTTACTGTTGCAGGAGACACCTTTTATTAAGATGTAAGCAGTGTGGAAATAAAATTATAGAAGGAGCTTTCAGCCCTGACCTCCTTGACTTTGTTGCTAATAAACTGTCAAGATAACACAGTACCTTATACAGAGCACCTTAAAATATTCAAGACCCTACTGGTCAAATCCTTAACCAAAGGAAAGATAAATCTGTGTATAAACAGGTAGATTACCAATTTATCCTGTCTGTTTCTTGTTTATCAGCCACTGAAGTTCAAGGCCGCAATTGCTTGACTTTTCCCCACCGGAAAGGTTAACTTGGTGTTTTGGATAAAGACTCCTAGCTCTTCAGTTTCTGACCTTGGGATGTCATTCAAACCATAGCCTCTCCTTCTAATATAGCCTCAATTATTCAAAAGGCTTCTAATCTTCAAATTAACCAAATCCATTCACTGCCCTTGCCCAGGGCTCAGGATAGACCTTTATCAGTTAATGAAATTTGACTGGAAAAATTTTTGAGGTTTTGATCATTTCTGTTTCGTTTTAAATTCTTTTCTTCTTTATTACAAGAGTGAAAGCTATAGCGAAGAACAGAGTCACTTAAAATCTTGCCAGCATAATTTTAAAACAATAGATTTTATTCAAATTCTAACCAAAGAATAAGCTGGTCCTATTACACAGGGGCCACCCTTGGATGTAAAGTTTCTTCATCTCCTTTTGGCCTTAATTTAAGAGGCGCTCCCATCTGTTCCTTCCCTGTCCTTTCTCTTGTATTTTCCTTTAGTTTTCTTGGCCTTTATGTCCCCGACCTCACTTCCTCTCTTCTCAAGTTCTGGGCAGCAGATTCCTACCCTCCTCATTCATCACTGATTTATTTCAGGGGCTGTTCTTTAGGTTTCTTTGTAGATTTCCTTTCCGAAGGATGCCTCCCTCTCTATCCCAAGCTCCACAACTCAGGTATGACTGAGTAGGGATCATACTCCTGTCTGTGCCATCACAGCTTCAGATCCAGCCACAGCGCCCACTCTGTCCCTCCCTGACCCCAGGACTGTAGTCATCACTGGGTCCCCTTCTGTATTCAGAGCTCTGCTTCTGCTTCTCACACCTCCCTCCTCTCAGCCGCCTGGGCATGGTTAACTGCAACTGTTCTTTCCTGGAGTAGCTGAGTATGAAGCTTAGCAGATTGCCAAGGCTGGCCAGGTGCTCAAAGGTCACACGCTCTGCTGCATGGAAGCCTTTACTTCATTCGGTCACTGCTGGACTTCTTTTAAAGACCACTAAGGGCTGACTGATTTCATCCATCAAGTTCTTACAGGGAAAATCTCTTTTCCCGTGATGTAGTGACCAACCAGGAGGTTTCACCTCCACATTGCCAAGAGCCGATGTTCAATTGGCTTCTGGTCAATTGTCACCTAGTGTGGCTGTGGCCTAGGTACAGCTCCTATGGGATGGCTGGGGGTTGGCTCACCTTTTCTGTGTGCTGGTCTAGGGTTCAGCCTCTGTGTATGGAGTGAGGAACCTGGTTGAAGGAGTCAGTACAGAGTACCCTGTAGTCATCACTGATGCTGGCATGTCCCTGTGGTGGTGTGAATAAAAATGGCCCCTACAGGCCCATAGGGAGTGGTACTATTAGGAGGTGTGGCCTTGTTGGAGTAGATGTGGCCTTGTTGGAGAAAGTATGTCACTGGGGGATGGAGTTTGGGGTTTTAACTTCTCAAGTCAGGCCTAGAGGCTCACTGTCTCTGCCTGTGGATTCAGATATAGAACTCTTGGCTACCTCTCCAGCACCATGTCTGCCTGTGTGCAACCCTGCTTCCCATCATGATGATAATGAATTAAGCTTCTGAACTATAAGCCAGTCCCAATGAAATGCTTTCCGTTATCAGAGTTGCCGTGGTCATAGTGTCTCTTCACAGTAATAGAACCCCGAATAAGACAGTCCTCTTCAGGCAGATCTTCAACTAGGCCCTTCTGCCCTTTCTAGTAAAGACTGGGTAGATTGTTTGACAGGATTTCAAGTTCTTTTTCTCAGACAGAGTGTGCAAGTTGAGCTCAGAGAAGAAAGAACATAAAATTAGGTGGCTGGAGAGTGAGGAGGATCTGGGAGGAGTTTGGGGAGGGGAGATAATATGCTCCAAATATGTTGTATAAAATTCTCAAAGAAATGAATAAAAACATTTAAGAAATGAAGAAAAAATACTTTGTTAGACTGGTTTGTGGGAGGGGAAGTTGTTGGCTACACTGCTCACTCTTCAGGGCTTCCCTGCTTTCTATTAATGTGCCGGTCTGCCACTCCCTGTTGCTGGCATTTGTGGAGCAGAAAATGTGTTCTGTATGCAGATTGGCTGCCCTTAGATCCTAGCTCTCTGGACATGGATTTGGTGTCCTATAAAATTCGAGTTATGATTCCACTACTTCGGAGGTCCTCGAGAAGGCTCAAACAAGTGCCTGCCCATTGAAGGATTTCATCCAGAGCTCGGCACACTGAAAGTCCTCAGTAAAAGAGTAACTCTGTGGCAATTGTGGCAATCATATCTATATTTGGCTGCACTTCTATTATCTTGTCAGTGTTTTCACACTCATTATCTGATTAGAATCACCAAGTAAATCCAAGAGGCAGAAATTATTGTGCCTTTTTTTTTTTTAAAAAAAAAACATCCTCAGAAACCAAAGCTCAAGGGAAAGAAGTAATTAGCTTAAAGCCATAAATCTAAAACACAAGGAGTTTGTTCACTTGGACTTCAGTCTGTGAAATCCAGACTTCCACCTCCTGCCCCAACACTGAAGTGCAGGCAAACAGCTAGTGTCCTGCCAAGCCCATTCCCCATCAGGACAGCCCCGAGTCTAACATACACACTCCTCCACTACTCCTTCACCCTCATATCCCAAGTTCTGCCTTCAAGCCTGCCCAGTTATTAATGGCCCTAGGTATTGGACTTCTGTGTCTTTGTCCCTTGCTGTCCCTCTCTTCTTCCTTGTGGCATCTTTTCCTGGCCTGGTCATTTTGGACTCTCTATCACTGCTTAAGGAGGGTCTCGGCCACTCTGGGGGTCCTTCTGCTAGCACAGGAGGGCTCTCTGTGGGCTGTGACCTTACATCTGCCGAGGAAACTAACCTGGCAGGGCAAGACTTCTCGCTGCAGGTTGTCAGGGCCAGGCCTGGGAAGTTCTGTCCTAAACCTCCAGGAACACTTCAAGCGCAGAACAGCCCGGCACTCTTCCCATGCTGCTTTCCTCTGGTGATAGCTGACTGCTGTCAAAACGAGCCCAGGCAGCAGCTTAAAACAGCCAGTCAATTACAGCTCTGAAACTATGCAGAGGCAAAGGCATAGGGACTTCTAAGAGCATATGAAAAATTCACACATAACCTTTTAGCTGGGATTAGCTTAGCCCAGTCTCTCTGATGCTTGCGCTTATATGCGCAGTGTATGCTCTGTGTACTGATAGGCATGAAGCTCTATAGGACGGGGACTTCATGGTCAATTATGGGTGAGTGATGCTGGGCTAAACCATCTTCAGTGGAAGACATCTTGTAGCTTTCCTACAATGCCTACCATTGAAGTTCTGTCTAGAGAATTTCTGATTGTGTCAAATTCCAATTGTGTTAGACACAGCAATGTTTCCCCTTATTTCACAGAGCACCACTAAGTGAGAACTGACAGGGAGAAGGATGGGGCAGGTCCTTGTACCTTCAGAATGAGCTAAGTCAGCCAGCTCCCCTGAAGCTCCATCTTCAGCCATATAAGAACTCAAGACGTGGTAGTGAAGACCTTTAACCCCAGTGTTTGGGAGGCAGAAGATCCCGTGAATTCAAGGCCAGCTTGGTCTACATACCAAATTCCAGTTCTGAGCAAAGAAACCTTGCTTTGAGGTTTTGTTTTTTGTTTTTTTTTTCCCAAATACCTCTCTTTGGGTGGCATTATAATTTCTACTTTTCATAACCCTGAAAGACACAAATTTAAAAACTGTAATCCTGAATATTATAGTTTTTTTTTTTGATTTTCGAGATAGGGTTTCTCTGTAGCTTTTTGGTTCCTGTCCTGGAACTAGCTCTTGTAGACCAGGCTGGCCTCGAACTCACAGAGATCCGCCTGCCTCTGCCTCCCAAGTGCTGGGATTAAAAGCGTGCGCCACCACCACCAGGGTGAATATTATAGTTTTGAAGGATCAAAATCCCTGACATCTACAACTTCTAAACACCGTCATCTTTAAAGTCGAAGCTTAAAGTCCTCAAAGATTAAAATTCCGAATTATACTTGTTGAAATGCTGAAACCTGAAATTCCCGTGACTGTGTCCATTTCAAGGAAGGCTGTAAAGAGGGGTAGAGAGATGAATTCAAGGTTTATTGGGATTAGAGCTTCTAGGATAGTATGACTGCTGAATTCTGTTAGCCAGGACAAGTAATGGGGCTGACATCGATTATTTGGGGTGTGTGGATATGAAATACCTTTGGGAGAAAGAATTTCAACTGAATTTTCCAAGTGTGGTGATGGACTTGGAGTTGGGAACAATCAAGGCTGCTGGAGGGAATTTTAATATTTTTTTTTCCTACTCAGCCCAAAGCATTTGGCAGAAAATTCTGACAAGTGGCTTGGCTATGCAATATTTCAGCGGTGAAACATCAATTAAAATATGCATCATTTGTCTGTGTTGGCATTCCTCCCTGCTGAAGAAATTCCAGGAGCTTTTCAGGAATTAAAGCCTTGTTTGCTTGAAGAAGCCAATGAAGTTACCTACCGAGTGGAAAATAATGGCGTGCACGGTAGGACAAGAGGGTAGAGATGCCCCTTTGATCATCAGCCTTGTTACCCTCCATTTCACCACCCCCATCAGCGGTCTGTGTGAAGACACATGCTCTGGATCTCTGTCTGCTCTCAAAGTGAAGCAGGGCATGGAAGATCAGGAGACAGGTATGCTTACAGCTTGTTATGAATATAACAAGGCATAGAAAACTTCAGAAGGATGACCTGAAAGAGCATGTGAACACGTTCCCAAAGAGAGTCAAGCACTTGGGGAAAAATGCGGGGCTTCAAAATGTCCTCTGAGATCTCAGACGCCAGTCAGCCCTCCTGGGTTGCCCCTGTACTATTCCATAGGCTGCGCCTCTAATAATGTACTTTCTCAGTATATTGTTAATTTAATCTTTTCTCCATCACCCCAAATACTCAGATTGTCAGTGCTCCCCTTACAGTTCACTCTGCTCTCGATCTCACCTTCATATTGTTTCTAATATTGGAGTGGTTGTTACATAAAGGTTCTAGAGAGTTCTGCTGTATTTTATGTGGTTTTCTTTTTATCTTGTTTTTTCCGTAATTTGAGTCTGAAAGTGCATTGCCACAGGTAGACTAATATGTAAGCACAGAAAGCCTTGAAAGAGCCTCAGTGAAGAAAGAACCTTCATCTGTGCAGTTGTGACCTGAAATTTCTGGAGAAAACAGCTCTTTGGGTGATGGCATTGTGTGGCGATTCACTACAATTTGGGGAAAAAAACTTGAAATATTTGTAAAATCTTATTTATTATTATTATTGTGTGGGTGTATATGTGTGCACGTGCATGAGTGCCATGGTGTATGTTTGGAGGTCAGACGGCAGTTTTATGGCATTAGTTATCTCCCTCTCTCTTTAAATGAGCCCCAGGAATCAGATTCAGGTCGCCAGGGCTGTGCAGGAAGCACCTTTATCTACTGAGCCATTTTGCTGACCCTAGCTCCACATTTTAAATTTACCTTTAATGATGAACTCCTGTAATTTTGAGTATTATATGAGATTTCCATACCTGTATGTAATAAGTAGTGGTCACATTAGGGCTTCATGTATATGAACCAGCAACAACCAACAAAAGAAGCTGAAGGGAAAGGTGGGAGGTGGAGGGGTAAGATCACGGGGAGCCTTCCGGACTCCAGTGATGACTTTCTTCTGGATACAGTGTAGTGAGCAGTGGGCTCTGGAATAGACGTTAGGGGAAACTGGAACCAAACTAGGCGAGTTGTGCTTGGACCTGAGGAAGCGAAGTCGGGGGCTGGGATTCTGGTTTTGGACGTGCAAGCAAGTAGATGAGTGGATCTCTTAAGTGAATCAGAAAGCTTTGGCCACAGAGCCACACAGGTTCAGAGGGTGTGTGTGAAAAGAGTAAGAGCTGGACCCCAGGAGGATTCCATTCCATCGGGCACGACAAGGGTATTTACTTCAAAAACTATGCGCGGTCTAACCCGTGAGTTAGTTAGCTGTACATATACTCTGGGCTGCCCCTTCACTCCAGGGCTCTTCCATGAGACCCGGTCTGGCTTCCCCTCGTCTTTCCCACTTCTGCCAGTTCACTTAACACTCATTTTTCTACCTTACGAGAGTTTGTACTGGAAGCTCCCTGTTCAAGATGTCCGAGAATTTACCCACACTCATTTTTCTACCTTACAAGAGTTTGTACTGGAAGCTCCCTGTTCAAGATGTCCGAGAATTTACCCAGCCCATCAGAGAAGTATCAACAGGGTAATTTGATAAACTTCAAATAAATTCCCAGGCACTCCCCCACCCTGGTCCGGAATGAGCTTAGGTATCTGTGCTTTAGCCAGATACTGAACAAGGTTGGAACTGGGTGGGTGGGGTAGGAGGGGATAAGGACGATGACCTGGGGACCACTTTATACATCCGGCTGCTCAATGACATCAACACTGTTTGTGAGTTTGTAGAAATGCAGATTCCCAGGTTCAGCCCTGGATTTATATGGCAGTGTGCAAGACCGTGTTGGCTCAGTTGTTCGCTAGATTTGAGAAGCCTTGCTCTAGCAGTCTGATCTTCATCATCTGCCACAAGGAGATTTGTCTCCGAAGTTCATGAACCTGAACTTGAACTTGATCTTGAGTCTTTGTTGAGGGGGATCTGCCTGTGTCTTTTCATGATCAGGGTCAGTCTGATTCCTCCAAACCAGCCTTTGATTTGTCTCTTCGGCCACCGCCTAGGTGGGAGGAGGAAGAGCTTGGGGGAATTGGAAAGGTCCTCCTTCAAGGTGAGAGGCTGCCCTGGGCCGAGCCTTGCTGGAGTTTCTGTGTTCCCGTGCTGAGAATGTTCCTTCTTTTTGCTTCCAAGGAGGCCCCTCTGCCCGCTGCAGTTTTATTGCTTTTAAAATCTATTTTATATTCCATTATGAGATTCCGCTGTCCTCCCTCTCACTCAGTCGTTCTGCGAGCTACATTCTAATCTAGGTTAGAACATTTCATCAGATGGTCCCCGATTAAAATCCAATAAAATTGAAAGCAGGGGGAAAGTACAGAATAAAGCAGATGCCATGTACATGTGGATTCTGAATGAGATTCTGATCTGAGCCTTCTGTATGCGTTTTGGAGACCGCCTGTGAGGTCTGTATTAAAAATGAAGCAAAACAATAAAAAGCAAGCTTCTGCTTCTTTTGTTAGAACTTATTTTGCGTGTTTAACCTTAGGAATTAAATATTGTCCCCCAGGACCTCAAGGGTGCAATACACGTATTAGCTACTTACTATGCAGGAGACATGTTTCCTAGTGTGGTATGCTGGGTCTCCCCTCTCATGTTTCTGCTCCTTGGATGGCATTTTCCTTTCCCAGTTCTCTCTCTCTCTCTCTCTCTCTCTCTCTCTCTCTCTCTCTCTCTCTCTCTCTTAGAGACAGCATCACTCCTGCTTCTCACAGTGAGTGCAGAAACCAGAATGAAGAATTGGCAAGAAGCATATTCTCTTTATCTCCCACACAATGCTAAGACCCTGAGTAGCTATTATAGAACATGGATTATGAACCTGTTTCTAGTGTGTGTTTTTCTTGTCACATTTCTCAATATCTGTAATTAGATGCATCCAATGCGTATGTATTTTCTGCACCTTCAGACTGATGCCCCCTCTGTTTCTGTGCTGGGAAGTGTATCCACCACAAACCCCCTTCCTTTCAAATAGCACAGAGCTGCAGCCAGGCACGGTGTCATGCACAGCCTGACATCTTCACTGAGAGTCCCCATTAAAATTCTTAGCATAAGGAATTTTGGCTTTAAGCAGCATTTCTTTTTCTAGGAGCTTAAGGAATTGTCATAATTGCCAGAGACAAAGCCTGGGTGATGTGGAAGGAGGGACAGAGTGTAATTAATTTTGTCATTGATTTGGGGATGGTCGCTCTTCTCTGGTAACACAGGCTCACACCTCCTCCACCTTCCTGGGACAGACCTTCAACTGAACACAGTGACAGTGGTGCCGGAAGGGAGGGGTGTGCAGGCAGGAATAGGAGGGTACTGTTTACACACTGTTATCTTATATTCCTGCTAGCAGAGTGGGAGAGAGAGAAGGGAGCGAGCTAAAACTCAAATCAGTCACTTTCATTGTTTGTTAAGCTGAAGGAGGAGGAGACTGCCGGGAGGGTCTCTATTATCTGTTATTCAGTTTTAAATATTTCAATTATGCTTCTCCATTGGTATGGAAAATTGAGAGCTGGCTATAAAATGCTTATAAAAATAACCATACTTGGAGCAGTTTAATTACTTTAATGAAATGGAGACAAATATTTGTAAGTGAAGAGCATGCTCGTAGATAGTGCAAGTAGAATACATGTATTATTCAGCAAATGACTTAATTAGTTTTTAATTAGTAGGAATTGCAATAATTTTTCAGCATATCTTTTATTGGAATGGTTTTTAATAAAAAAAATAAGCACGTGGGTATCCTTTGTAGAAAGCCATTTACTGTAGAGCAGGATAACAGATTTGTTGTTTCAACTAGAAAAATTTCAGTTCCATTATGAGCTAATTATAGTCCAACTTATCCTAGTAGCGCTCAGTGTAGTGCTTTCTATATGTCACCCGTGGCCTGCACACATTCACCCAGGTGAAACAGCTGGAAATGGCCCTGGACTCTAGATTCTATCACCCCTTGAAAGCTTATTGGCATCGCCACCCATCCATCTGTCCATCTATCTATTCATCCACCCATCCATCCACCCATCATCTGTCCATCTTCTATCCATTCATCCATTCCCCATCCATCCATCATCTATCCATCCATCCATCCATCCATCCATCCATCCATCCATCCATCTATCCATCCATCCATCCATCATGTACCAATCTTCTAATCATTCATCCATTATCTATCCATCATCCATTTATCCACCCTCCATTTATCTTCTATCTATTCCTCCATCCATCATCTGTCCATTCATCCATTATCCATCCATCCATCCATCCATCCATCCATCCATCCATCCAAACTCCATCCAACCATGCATTATCCATCCATCCTCCTTCCATCATCCATCCACCCATCATCCATCCATCCATCCTATCTCTATCTAACCATGTATCAGCAATCCATCCTTCATCCATCATCCATCCCCCATCATATATGCATACTCCATCCATCATCTATACATTTATCCATTATCCATCCCTCCATTCTCTAGTCCATTCATTCATCCATCCATCAGTACACCCATCTATCCATCCATCCATCCATCCATCCATCCATCCATCCATCCATCCATCCATCCTTCCCTCCTTCTATCCAT
>NC_022010.1:49950646-49956428 GCF_000317375.1 Microtus ochrogaster
ATCCATCCATCCATCCATCCATCCATCCATCCATCCATCCAAACATCCATCCATCCATCCATCCATCCATCCATCCATCCATCCATCCATCCTTCTTCCCTCCTTCTATCCATCTATTGTGTCATCCACATAATAGTCTTTAATGCACACACTGAGTATTTATGGCACATCAGGGAAAGTACCAGGTATTAGGGACTTAAAGGATTCCTAGACTCAGGGTCCTAGAAAAGTTCAAAGTCCACTGGAAAACTGGACATAGGCATGAATGATTACAATCAATTTTGCAAATGGCAATTCTATAACCAAATATGGAGTGGTTTAAAGACAAAGATGAAGAAACAACCAATTCTTACTGGGAATGTCAGAGAAAGTGATTGAAAAGAGCTGACTTTCAAGTCCTTATAGGCCCTTCTATGTGATTATTAAGAAGAAAAACATCAACTTCTGATGTGTTTAGGAAACAACCAGACCTAGAAGGAAGCAGCTGGGACAAACCATTTCCAGGGCTTTGAACATCATGAAACTGAATGTACCTTAAATGTTTTTTTTTTTTAATTTTCAGAGTTTGGGTGCCCATTATGCAGATTTTGGAAGAGAAACAAAAATTTTATGAAGAGTAAACAAACATGTCTTGTGGCCATGCTTGGTACTTTTCTCTTTGCATATAAATTTCATTGAAAGTAAAACATAACAGGATGGCTGAAGCAAGCAGTTTTGAATCCTACTTCTCTTTGTTGGTGAGCACTTCCCCGTGTCACTCAGATTCCTGGTAAATGTGATTTTTAATAGCTGTGCAATAGTCAACAATATGCATGTCTGTATGGCTATAATTTATTAAGGCCATCTTCTGTTGTTGGAGATTTTATTATTTCCATTTATTACAATAATAATAATGCTATAATAAACATATTTGTGCATAAATTGGCTTGTGTTTTTGATGATTTCCTTAGGGTAGTTATCTAGAGTTGGAATTAATAGGTCAAAAGATATAAAAATTTCAGACTATTGATTCATATTGTCTTAGTGCTTTCACAGGGGTAGGATACTGACATAATAAAAGACACAAATAGTACTGGGAAATAGGGAATCTTTATAATAATTTTAAGTTTTTAATGTTTTCCAGCTTGATAGAAAACAGCATCTCATTGCTGAAGTAGTTTACATATATTTAATTATAATGTCCATTGAATGTATAGTTTATGTAGCTTATACTGATGGGTTGTGAGACTCTAGCAGACACACACACACACATGCACACATACGGATTGCCTGTTTCTTTCTCCTACTGTTTTTTATATTGTTTTAATATTTTCACTGTTGATCTATTACTTCACTGACAGATAAAATATAGTCAAAATGTAAAAAACACCCTCTCCTTTGATATTTCTTGCATTCCTTAACATTTCTGATGTCATTTACTTCTCAGGATCTCCTGATTGATCTTTCATTCCTATGCCAATGGGACACTCAGTGCTATTGGGCGCTGAAGTTTAAGTTGCTTCCAAGAGAATGTATGAAAATCTATGGAAAAGAAATGAGTTCTTTGTATATTCATTCGTTCTTTTCCTTTTTATGTGTTGGTGTGTGACATGCATGCATGTGTGCATATATGTGGATGCCTATAGTCTTCCTCAACTACTCTCCATTCTGTTCCTGAAGTTCGTCCATTCAGCTAATCCACTCTAAGGACCCCATCTCTGGCTTCCAGGCTGGAGTTAACCTACCTTGCTCCAGGGATCTGGACTTTGGTCCTCATGACACTATGAGAAGCACTTTGAACACTGAATTATCTCCTTAGCTCCCATTAGTTTTGTGTTGTAGCATCTCAATAGGACGTGTGTGTCCTTGACAATTTTTAATGTCTTTCAAGAGGATCATTCTGCTGCTCTGAGATCCAGATGAAAAGCAGAAACGTTTTGATTGGGTATCACTATCAATCATATGGAGAATAATGTATAATGCAGGGTGTGACTTTGTGTGGTAGAGAGGGGAAGGAGTTCAGGTTCCTTAACCATGACTGCTTCTAAATCTGCATATGTGCTATGTGCATGAATGTGTGAGTGTGTGTGTGTTCTGTATGTATGTATGTATGTATGTATGTATGTGTGTGTGTGATCATGTATCTTCTGTTTGGTTCAGGCCTCTGGAACACTTCAAGGAGAATTGATATCTGATGATTTCCTAATGTTATCTAGAGTAGAAAATAAAGGGGCTTTGTTGGAACAAAGTCTGATATCTAGGCCTTTCACTCAACAGCTTTAAAGAGGATGTAGTAATTAAGTTGGGGCCAAGCCGGGAGAAAAGACTATTGATTGTTAGACAAAAAGTTTAAATCTTCCAATTCTAATAATATATGTCTATTAACCTCATCATTAAATGATAAATAAGAGGGAAATATAAATGACTATGTAATATTCTGAAATGTTCCCACTCTTCCTGTATGTATAATTTTTTAAAGTTCTGTTTTTTTTTCCAAATAGAGTTTACAGTAACTTGTGGAGCCCCCCCCCCCCTGCAAAACAGTGTCTGATAAGAAGCTCGAAGACAATATAAGATGTTGTAGCAGCGTGTTTTATTCACAGGTTTGATGAATTGACGTTTTATGAATGAGCATTTTAGAAAATGCCATCCTATGAAATCTGTAAACAATGTGGTTGATGTCGAACAAACATGTGACCCTCCCAAATGGTACAACTGTCCACAATGTCATACAGAATAAGAAACTGCACAAAGCCCTCTCCCAAATGGGACAACTGTCTACAATGTCATACAGAAGTAAGAAACTGCGCAAAGCCCTCTCCCAAGTGGGACAGGTGAACACTTGTCTTTGACACAGGTCTGAGAAACACTGGCTACACCACAAGCCTACAAGGAAAATTGTATATAGGATTATTTTTTGCTATGTGGGGTTCCTTGGCTAGGTTCAAACAGAGAGATGAAAATAACACACCTCTGCAGTTTGATGGACAGGACCATATGTCAGAAATAGCAAACAAACTGTGGACAACTTGGGATAGGGCGATATGGTCCGGTCATGATGACACTCACACCTGCTTGGTGAGGCCGTTCTAACAGGGATGTCTGCTGCACAGCCAGGTTGACGCTGAAACCCTTCAGTGATGGATGAGCACATGGACGCTACATGATGCTGACTTGTGGTCCAGCCAGCTGGGGCAGCTCAGTCACTCAGGGACATCTATTTGTTTCACTTTGAGCATGTGGGAAGTTTGTTTTTGCTGAGAAATCAGGTCCTTAGGAGTCATGTCAGGGAGTGGAATATTCCCTGACAAGTTCCTGATTTTAGTTCTTTGACTTTTCCTAACCCTGTCCTCACAGTCTCCAGTGTTCTTGAGAAGACTTAAAAATGCACTGTTTTTTAAACATAAAGCAAAGAAAACCAGCTTACAAACCACAATCCCAGAGAACCTAGACAACAATGAGGACTCTAAGAGAGACATACATGGATCTAATCTACATGGGTAGTATAAAAAGACAAAATCTCCTGAGTAAATTGGGAGAAAGGGGACCTTGAGAGAGGGTTGAAGGGGGGAGAGGAGAGGCAGAGAGGTGAGCAAAGAAAATGTAGAGCTCAATAAAAATCAAATATATATAAACAAAAAATGCACTGTTCCCAAGAGAAGTGTCACTTGCATGAAAATTAACCTGTTCTTTTTTCCTGTCTGTAGAATGGGACAAATTATCTGCTTAGTTCTTGGTTTGCTTTGGTTAAAAAATAGAAATTAAATATATGGAAGTGGGCAACAATTTTGAAACATTATACCACAATACTAAGCTTGAACAAGAATTACTACCTTTTGGCATTTGATTGTTTGGGAAGAAATAAGGTCTTTGGCCAAAATGGCTATTGTCGCTTAGTGAATGCAGTTCTGAGCCTGGTGATTTATAGCCAACCTTGTTTTTTTCTCTAGTGTCTTGGCAAGGTTTAGGACCAAAGAGGGAGCGCGTGTGTATACTTCGTGTGACCACAAGGTGGTGCTGATGTACCCAGTAAGACGCCTCATCCATCAAAAGGAAAAAAAAGGCAACTCTTCTTTCCAGCCTTAATTTATGATCAGGATTTACAACTGGCTGCTAGAACGTTGCCTTTTCTAAGCTATCAATTCTCTGTTTCATTTTTAAAAATTCTCTTCCTGTAAAATTACTCTTTTCTTTTTCTGAGGATTAAGTTTGCCTGGTTTCAAATCCGTGTCTACACTGCGAAGTAATTGACTCCGTGTTTTGGGAGTGGGGATGGGCTTTGCTGAGTTCTGCTTTTTCTTCACAGTTTTGAAGAAGTCCCACCCTTGGGCTTATTGGCGGCCAAGCGCTGTCAGGGTCGGTTTGCTATAGGTTTTAATGAACGGTCAAACGGGAGGAGAGTGTAAGGGATTTCTCTACTGCTAACACAATGTGTGACTGTGGGCAAGCTACAGGACCTTTCTGAGCCTCTGTTTATCAGCTGTAATGTGGTAATAATGGTCAAAGTCAAATTGAAAGCAATGATATTTTTTTTCTCATCTGTAAAATGGAAAGATAATAGATACTTCCGGACGGTACGCTAAGTAAAGAAGAGAAAATACACACAATTTGTAGCATAGTTTGAGTGCTCTGTGAGTGCTGGTTGATTATTGTCATTGTCACCAAGGGGGGGCTCGGGGTGTGCACAGGGCTGGGGTCAGGAAGGAGTTCTGCTCGGGAAGTCCTTCGCTGCCTCTGTATGATGGCAGAGAGCATCTTCCTGGGGTAGGGGTGAAGAACAGAAGACAGGAAGCAGAAAGAGGCAGAAACAACCAGTTGTGGCAGGCAGGCAGAGGAAGAGCAAACAGAAAAGGGTTGTGCTTTAAGTGGCAGGGCTTGTCCCTTTCTTATCCCTTCCTCCCCACTAGGCTCTAAGGAAGAATAAAGTATGCCCGCCTGCCTTAGCCAGCTCAGTGTGTGAATTCTGCGACAGCATTTGAATGGAAGGCGGGGAGAGGATCCAGTTTTCCTCCAGGCAGTAATGTCTTCTTCAGACCAGAGCCAGCCACTGGGAAGCCAGGGGAAACAGACACACAGACACGGAAGCAAAATTCCTTGTTAATGGTGGCTGTTTCCTGATTTGATGATTCTTGAAATTGTAACAACAGAATTTATCTTTCAGACTATCTTATGAAGATTTAGGTGGACATACAGGATGTGGCTGACAATATCTGGGTTCTGGGTGTTAATAATAAAAACAGAGCTTATCAGGCACCGGATGTGTGTGTGTGTATGTGGTGTGTGTATGTGTGTGTGTGTGTATGTGTGTGTGTGTGTGTGTGTGTTGAACGAAAGAGCTCAAGATCTGGGAGTGCTGGATTACACAAAATATATTGGTTCAGCAATTTCAGCTGTAAAATTAAGAGGCGAAGGTATAATTACTCTCTTTCTCTGTTGTCTCTTGTCTCTGTCTCTCTCTCTCTCACACACACACACACGCTCTACACACTCTAGCTCCACTTTAAAATATAGGACAATTATTTGTCCCAGTGGAGTTGAAAATGGAACAAACATTAAAAATATGGGTCATCCCTCGCCGTGTTTGGGATATCTAGTAATTTTGCCCTTGAGGGGACATGAACATTATTTTCTAGGGCAGGGATCAGTCAGGTCTCTCTTTAAAAACCCTAATGGGGGAAAAAAGTTGCCTAAGCATGAATAAATATAAGACATGGGGGTTGGGTAAAGAGCAGACAAGGAAGGCGGGGGAGTCAGGAGTGAGAAAGTGGGGAAGCGACCAAAAGAAGGGAGTTGTACGTTGTTC
>NC_022010.1:49956598-49975651 GCF_000317375.1 Microtus ochrogaster
AGAGAGAGAGAGAGAGAGAGAGAGAGAGAGAGAGAGAAAGAGAGAGGAAGAGAGAGAAAGAGAGAGAGATTGGATCCCCACAATGAAAAGAGCAGCCAGAACTTTCCTTCCAGGTAACACAGGGGCCTCTCTTCACCAGCTGCCTCCAGTCCTTCACTCACACAGGATAAGGTATCCCGGAGCCTGGGTGAGAGGGCAGCCTTGTAAAGTACCAGGAGGCCTTCTATGGGAAATATACTGGTCTTAGGTTGGTCGAGTTGGAGTTTCATGCCTACTCCATCCTTCTGGAGGCTGTGCACTCAAACCCGCTTCTGTTTAAGCAGCTGGGAATGGCTTTCTGCTGTAGTCCTTTGAAGACTCTTCTTGAGATCACCCATGGTGTACCCATGTGCACATGGCTCCAAAGATGGGATCTCCAAGCTTCTCTTGGCTATCTCTGAAGGCTAAAATCAAAACGGCATAGGACAAAGTAGAGTGGGGGAATGACACCTACCTGAAGTCAGGCCTCCTGTGTTTGTAAGACCCTGAAGTTAGCCTAATAAGTAATTGCAATGAATAGGCCTGGATTGAAACTGGTTTTGATATAGCATGCTCTACATTTTTTAAGAACTGTGAAGAACCATGTTGACCTATGGTTACTGGGAACAATTTTTTTTCCTCGTTTAAAAAGATCCACGATTTATTTGACCTTCTTTAGGAATCATTCATACTTTTGAAGTGTCATCTGTCCTTGATTTTGTCGTGGAAAAAAAAAGAGCCACGTCACTGTGCTCACACAAAAACTGCTTTAGCACCCAGATTCTAGTTTGACTGGATTTTCCTATGTTTTTTTTTCTTTAAAAAACCCAAATGGTGACTATTAGCATAGGAATGAAGAGCAGGGGCTGACTTGGGCTGTTGTCTTAGAACTATTGTATTTTAAAGGTTTATTTTAATGTGTGTGTGTGGGTGTGTGTGTGTGTGTGTGTGTGTGTGTGTGCGCGTGCACGCGCATGTTGGCATATGTACCTGAGTGCGGGTCCTTCAGTAGCTGCAGGCATTGGAGCTGGATTACAGGTGGATGTGGGTGCTGAGAACTGAACGCGGGTCCTCTTTAAAATAAGAAAGGTTTCTTATCCTCAGAGCCAGCTCTCCAGCCTTGTTATCTTAGAATTTGGAATCACCATCTGCCTTGTGCCATGTGGTCCTCACAGCCCTTCATGAATTTGAAGGACTCGCTGAGGTTGAGTATCCCTTGTCTGAAATATTTTGGTTCGAAAATGCTTTGGACTTAGGATTTGGAGGGTGGGGGATATTTTCATATACATAATGAGATAACTTGGGTATGGATGCCAAGTCTAATTACAAAATTTATTTAGGTTATGCACACATACGATTTTATACAACATTTTATGATATACAATATTTTGTATAATTTCGTGCTTGGAGACGAAGTTTCATAGCATGCAGATTTCTGTGTGTGGCATCCTTTTAGTGCTCAACTTTTTGGATCTGAAATGTTTAGATTTTGGGTTAAGGATGTTCAACTTGTCTTTCCATTTGAAAAACAAATAAGCAGACTTGGAGATATCAATAAGTACTCAAAATTTTACTGCACCAGTTGGCAGCTCTTGTTCTACAATGTGTCTTTGACTTGATTTTTTAAAATGTCTTATTATACGTGTGGCTCACTATATATGGGCTATAGTCTTTTTATATGAAAACTAAACTACAAATAGACAAGCACACAGGCGCATACATATACATGTGACAGCATCCGACTGCATATTCTGTGATGAGGAAAACAGCTTCTTGTATTACTCTTCATTTGTGATTGCCATCAGCCACATGTGGCTATGGAACAGCTAACATGTGGCTCATGGGACTCGGGGACTTAGTTTTTATTAATTTGTATTGAGGTAGCTGCACGCTGAAGCGGCACATGCCCAGGAGCTGGTGAGACAGGACTGTCCGGTGGAGTTAAGATGGTAGGTGAGTTCAGGCCTAGGCAGAGGGACAGGAGGATAATAAAGAAAAGAATCCCGAGTGTCTGAACATTTACTCCGAGGTGACTGCATGGCATAGAAATAGGGGTTCTTAAGCATGGCGCTCTAAACTCCATTTCTCTGTCTCCGTCATAAGGTGCACATTTTAGATTCACTCTGTGGGCAAACCTCAGGCTCTTTGGGGACTTTTCCCTGTTGAATTATTCTTATGAAGCTGCCCCGTTGTGTGGATGGCTCTGGGTATGTGCTCTGCTTGCTGATTGCCCACTTTCAAAGTGCGGATCTCATCAGGGACTTGTCCACATAGGTAATTGGTTTCGTTGGTCCTGCTTAGAAAGAACATGAAGTTTCCTGATCTCCTCCCTCACGGGCAGGCCAGGCAGGCGGGGGGTTCACTTTAGAGCTGTCGTTCAGATCCAGGCTGTGCCGCTCACTAACTGCCTGCGCCTTGGGAAGCACATAGGTGCTCCGTGCCTGCCTTTCCTCATCTGCAAAGTGGGCACGGTAGTAATAGTGCCCATTTCGCTGGGATGGTGGCAAGATTAAATGAACGGCTAAATGAGCGTTAGCCGAGCTCAGCACAGTGGGAGCCATGTTAGGGCTCAACCATATTCTGGCGTCAAGGGTCACCTGTTTCCAAGGAACCCTTAGGAACACCAGCCTGTTTTCGTCTGCAGCCGTGTGGGAAGCTTTACTGCCAACTGTCGTAGACAAAGGCTGGTCACTTAGTTTCTGGAGCCCTGTCCCCTTGGCCAGACCTCATATTGCAGAGGGACTAGAGGGAGATTCGCTCGGGCCTGACTGCTGAGTGCCTGCTGGTGGCTCAGGTACAGCCCTTTTCAACCATGTTCAGACTCCCTTGGGGTGTGAGGTCTCAGAAAACTGACAATCCTGCTGCCCTATTGTGACAGGGTTGTCCACTTTTTAGGGATCAGCGCCATTACTTTCTGAATTATTTTGCTTTTCATAATATCTCCTTTTCCTTTGGGAAGTCTTGGGGAAACTATCTTCATGACTTTGGGAGTTGAATTAGACGTTTCAAATTTGAGGTAGCAATGTACCATGTGCTATGAATCGCATTTCTTTCAGAAATAGAGCCAAATCTTATCTTTGCTTTCCCTTACGTCAATGCCAGCATCAACTTCTTTGACATTACAGGGCAAACACTTCATTTACACATTCAATACCTTAGTCTCTGAACCCTTACAATGCATTAGACATTGTTCTAGAAGCTGGAGAAGCAGTTAGATCTACAGGGTCAGGGGGTCCTCAAAAGTTCTCCCCAGATTGTGCTTTACACTAGGCATTACTCATTTTACATTTAATGTTTATATTTAGTGCTCTCTGATGGGCGGGAAAGGGGAGGAATAAAACAGAAGGGGAAGAAGATGATAACCGTTGGCATCACCAAAGCCATCACCAGGCTCGTGTCTCTCAGGCCACAGGTGTCCTGCCCCCGGCTCCCTTCATCTGTCCATCACAGAGTACACAGAGGGGACCAGGATGAATGGTGTGGAATGCTAACTCTTTGTTTTAAATAAATTAATTTATTTGTTGTATGTACATAGGTGTTTTGCCTGTATGTCTGTGTGCCTCATGCATACCTGGTGCCCTGAAAGCCAGAAGAGGGCATTAGAGGCCCTGGAGCTGGAAGTACAGACAGTTGTGACCTGCCATGTGGGTGCTGGGAAATCGAACCAGGGTCCCCTGGGAGACCAGACAGTGCTCTTAATTGCTGAGCCACCTCCCTAGAATCCTGACTCCTATCTAGAGCACCCATCAATGCCCTGAGAAGTGGAAATGTCTAGCTATAGCTCCATAATCACAATTCTGAAAACGCGTGTATGACATCAAGCTTGATCCCTCATGTGTGGAAGCTGACTTACTTACTTTAGGTAGGAGACTCTGTCCCTGTTCTAACTGGTTATTCTCCAGGGATTCACAGAGCTGAACACTGAGACACAGGCTCCCAAGCACGCCTTTCCAGCCTATTTGCTCTTCCAAATACAGGCAGTTCTAAGCAGGGCAAGAGCTACGAAGTTCTGTCAGAGAGGAAAGAGACGTAAGTACTATGCCGACTGCACCGGCTTACAGAGTTCAGTCCCCACCGCGGGTGCCCAGAAGGGCTCCCCTGGCAGGGTGGAGGCCTCGGTGTTGAGAGGTGACAGGAGGGGAAAAACTCTGTTTGAAATTGCTCTGCTCAGATGTGCTCGGCGCTTGGAACACAGCTGAGAAACATGGTGGGGATGAGAGACTGGCCACGCCTCTGCTTGTTAGTCTGTGTCTTTTCCAATGGCAGCTTTGAAGAGGAGGCTGCCGTACACAGTGCTTTACCCCACTTCAGTGAGTTTTACAAGACCGCAGGGGGACTGGTTCCTGCTTGAACAAGCTGAAAATGTCTTAGAGCTGACAGAATAATGAGTATTTTTTTTTCTTTGTTTAATATTTCTGATCCAGAACGAGAACGGTGGTTTCTGTCATTTCTGTCTGATAGTATCTTTTGCTTTGTTTTTAGCATTGTTATTTTGGCTTACTAGAAGGTCCAATTTCTTATATAAATAAAACAGCCAAATAAGAGCAATTATTATGAGTGAATTTCCCCAAATCATGCATTGTGAATATTTGATTTTCTGGTTTACTAGTCGACTGTAAACCAGTGTTTTTGTTTAAGTTAAATTGCATTTGTTATTTTACTAATTTTGTGTGTGTGTATGTGTGTAGGTTCCCATGTGCCATGCATGTGCGGGCTGAGGACAACTGCCTCACCTGAATCTCTCCTTCCACCACGTGGGTCCTGGGGATCAAACTCAGGTTGTCAGCCTTGGCAGCAAGTGCCTTTTCCAGTTTGCCATCTCGCTGGCCCCCAACTGGCAGTTTTAACTGAATCTTTCTCTTGCTTTTCTGCTTCTGTCTAGTTGTCCGTACCTTCTTGGTTTGAAAGTGGAGTTTGGCTTTCTATGTCTGGACAATAAGAGCAGGTCAGGGAGAATTTGGCAGGTGGGGTGTATGTGGGGGGATGTGAGAGATAAGGGGGGATCCCGATAAACCCAACTGGGATTCGATCTGAGGCAGGTAGGAGAGGAACTCATAGAAGAAATGTTTCTGTGCTGGCCTTGAGACTGGCTGGTGTTCAGAGAGGGTCTTCATGCATGTATTTGCTACGGTTGTTTTCAGTGCTGCGGTTTATTTGTTTCGTAGTATGTGCCTATGAGTCTGAGGCCCAGAGGTCACCGATGACTTGCCTAAGGTCAGCCAGCTCTTGTAGAGACACAGCTCTGCTTCTGGATCCTGTTCATGGTTCAGAACACACCCTCCATCTTCAAAACTAGGGCCTTTAGATCAGACGCTCTTCTTACTCGTAGTCTGCCTCCAGGGTGGCACTCACCATGGTGACAGGATGGTAGCACAGGTGTGGAGTGGAGGTTTCCACCATTTCCCTTCTTCCCGGTTTGTACGTTGAAGTACCAGTCTCCAGTGGTGTGGTACAAGGAGGTGGAGCTTTTGGGAGTCAAGTAAACTGTGGGTGGAATCCTGATGAATGCAGCTATGGGTTTTATGAACCACAAAGCTCCCCATCAGCTTCTTTCTTTCAAGTGAAGCTACATGGAGAATCTGAAGCCTGCACCAGGACGAGGGTCCTCAGCAGGGCCTGGCATGCTGGCACACCACTCTCAGATGCCCCAGCCCCCAAGGCTGTATGAAACACATTTTTGTATCTTATAGGGCCCCCAGTCTAGTAGTCTGTGGTAGCACCCCCAGCCGAATCGAGGTGCCTCTTTTCATATTCTGCACATCAAGTCCCATGCCTCATGTCAATTCTACAGGACAGAGGTGATTAACACATTTTACAGATAAGGAAACAGAAGTTAGGTTCTATTTTTTAGACTCCAGCAAGCTCTCCATGCTCCTTAATGTCAGAACACACACACACACACACATACACACACACACACACTTGCCTGACAATGGGTCTAGTGCCTACCTAAGAGCAGCAGGCCAGAAGACATGCAGACAATGGCTGCCCTGGCCAGCTAGCCCCCCGGGTGCCCTCTGTGGGGTCTCGCCTGCCCTCTCTCTTCCTGATGCTGTGTGCTACCACTGCTGTTTGCTAGGGAAGCAGGACCCTACGAGGCTCTGTTGGTAGCCTCTTGTCTTGTGTTATTTTCCTTTGCTCAGGTCAGGGCATCACCTGGGCCTTCCTTTCCACTGGTTCCTTCCTCTTTGGTTTTCATTGCTTGCTGCTTACATGAGCAGCCTCTAGCCTCCCCTAGCTCTGCAGCGCTCCGTGGACATGGTGAGGGGGATTTTGAGAAAAAGAAAATTATGATTGTCCCATCAAAATCTCTAGATGAAGATGGGTGATGATGGCACACATCTTTAATCACAGCGCTTGGGAGGCAGAGGCAGGTGGATCTTTGTGAGTTCAAGGTCAGCCTGGTAGAAGAGTGAGTTCCAGGACATCCAGGGCTACCCTGTCTCAAAAAACCAACCAACCAACCAGCCAGCCAGCCAGCCAGCCAGCCAGCCAGCCAGCCAACCAACCAACCAATCAACCAACCAACCAACTAACCAAACCCCAAACATCTAGATGATTAAAAAAAAACTTCATATACTATCTTTTATATTATATGTATATAAAGTTTAATTTATAAATTAGATACAGTAAGAGATTAAGAGTTAACAGTAATAAAATGGGACAATTATAAGACAATGAACATAAAACTCACCTGAAACGCATGAACTATTTATTTCCAGAACTTTCCACTTACTCTTTGGGACCCTTGTTGACCATGGATAACTGAATCCATGGCCAGAAAAACTGGTTGAGCAGGGACCTCTGTGATCCAGAGAATGTCCTCTGTTCTTCTGGCTGTGTGGGAAGAGTTCATCTCCCTTACCCGTGTCTCATTTCCTCCTCTCTTGAACTGGTGGCTGCTGAGTTTCTCCTTGACATGAACACGCTGAGAGACTCCACACACGACTCCCACAATGCTCTGGGCTCCTCTCCCTGTGCCTTGGAAAGGACAGATGTTTCTTGTGTCACTTAGAACCCATGACACACACAGATTCTTCATTTTCATCTTCTAATAGTGAAAAAAGATTTACCAATCTTCAAAATTTTGACAGACTGAGGGGACCCTGGGCTTGCCCAGGTTGCCACTTGACACAACAGAAGTGTGGTGTGCCTGCACCCAAAGCAAAACTAGGCGAGAAACATTCCCAATGCCTCAAGCTCAAACTTGGTCAGGAAGAAAGATAAGATGGAAGATGGGCTCAACTCTACGGGGAAATTTATTATCTTTTCCTTTCTCTAAAAAGCTCTGAAGAACAGTGTTCCTTTTTCATTTAGGATTCAGTGAAAAGATTGAACAATAAATCCTTTGGGTGTTACACACGTGGAGCTTGACACCAGTGTCCCACATAAAACACCCACAGTGTCTCCTCTAGGTTGCAATCTTGATTTGGATTTTTGTCATTCACCCTCTGTTCTCTCTTCTTTCTTTTTCTTTTTCTTCTGAAAGAGAAGAGGTAAACCTTATTTTTCTTTCAAGCTTTTTGCCTTACAGGGTTTCTCAGTTTTCTGCCATGAATCAGAATTTCAACAATTTTAACTCCTTTCAGCTCCTTCCTGGGATTGGCTAAGTCCCAGTTTGCCCTGATCACAGGTACCTGCCTCTGGGACTAGTGCTGAACCGGTAGGTAGGCCAGTGGCTACCACTGGAGTCTTGCGCGTCAGTGCTGCAACTGGGGGACAGCTCCCTTTTCTTCATTTACTCTTGGCTTCTGAAGAAAGTCGAAGCTCAAACAGAGGTTGAAGGAGATACTGGGGTTTGCTCGCCTCCCTTGCTGCAGGTTAGAATGTCAGCATACGAGCAGGGAGAAGATGGCGGTGGAAACATCGGGTCCACAACAACGCTACTGCTCTGCCACCACAATCAAGACCGCCCTGGCGGCAGAATTTGAGTTAGAATTTAAGGAAGTCTCTACTCTCTGCATAGGAGAAACCTCAGGGGGAAGTATCTTTGAAAGACTAGGCCTTAGAGTCCCTGGTGGACAGACAGATGGGGCGACCGGCCATGATTAGATAAAAGAGATGGTTACTGAGATGGCTGAGCTCTTCTTTACCTGCCCAGCAGGAGACAAAGGATGGCAGCTTAAAACAAAGGCCTGTAAGAGTTTTTCTTCTACTTGCCTGTTGACCTGTCTGCTCTGCAAGTTCAAGGTCAGATCAGGACTTGTTTACCCCCAAATTGTGGGTGTGTCATCTCTGTCTTTGTTCAAACTGACCAGTCCTAACTTGAGGGCCATTAAAGTCTCCCAGTAGAACCTGGCCTGTGGCTTCCTGAGTCTCCCTTTCTGCCCTTTAGAGGGTCTTTTTTTCTGTGTTTAGCATGTGTTTATTGTGTGTTTAGTTTCCTCACCCCAATAAATGCCCCCTATTTTAGCCATCTGATTCCATCTGCTGTGTCCAGGATTTTTCCCGCTGTCATCTGGTGGTCCTCCAGTTTTTTCCTTCCCTTTAACTGGTGGAGAAAATGAACCTGATCAAGACCCCAGGTGGTGATAACCTTTTTTCTTCATCTGTTGCTTTATATTTTGTCTTTTGCTAAAGATATAATGAGCGGCTTTCTGTGAGGCTCACATAGACTATGGAATGCTAAGGGCATTTGCATTAGCCACGTGCACCAGAGCCCAGGGAAGTGCCCAGGGCAGGGAAAAGAGATAGGCAGCCTTCTTGGGAAGACTTGAGAGCTCAGGATGAGCATTTCTTATCTCTCTATCTACCTATCATCTGTCTGTCTATTATTTATCTATCTATCTATCTATCTATCTATCTATCTATCTATCTATCTATCTATCTATCCATTGTCTATCGATCTTGTCAGGCTTTAAAGTTGCAATCCCCCTGCCTCAGCCCCCAGAGCAGCTGGAATTACAGGTCTGTGCTACTGTGTTCATTTGGGATAATTTCTAACATATTGATGCCTTTTAAAATATTAGGGTATCTTAAATTCCCTATCTTTAAATAACTTGGGATTCCAGACATATGTATTACCTGTGACTGACTTACGACTTCCTGGGTCCCACAAATCATCACTACATCGCTATGGATAAGTCTGTACTTCAGTGTGAGAAGCATGGCCATAATATTTTAGTAGGTATTATATATAGGTATAAATAGGTATAAACAGAAAGAATCTGCTACTTTAAATAAGGAAGATAAAATTCTTAAAGACAACCGTACCTCAAAGTCAGGACAAAACAGAAAATCTCAAATAAGCATTCAAATAAATCAAGGTTTGGGGGGGGCAAATAATTTTCTCTCTCATTGAAATAGTATTAAGGAAGAACATTGATGAGTCTATCAGTGTAGACCAATTAGTGCTTATAAATGCTGGCTTTGGCTATCTGTTAGCCCTGTTAGGATTATATGTGGATGGTCCCCAATGGCATGTGTCTTTCCAGCGGCTGGTGCTGTCCTAGCCATTATGAAGCCTCTGTGATATGGGGACCTACGTGGTGAAACTAAATTGCTAGAAGTGGGCCTTCTGGAAGTACTAGCCAGTGTGTTGTCTTTCCCATCATAAGTTCCTCTGTGAGCGCTCTCCAGAGGGATGATAACCAAAGTAGCTGATGCTTCGCTATATGCATCTTGTTGTAAAAGGTTGTCCTTTTTCACTTCCATATTTCAGGTATGTTCTAGTGGATTCCACACTTTCTTGCACATGAGAACCCCTGGGGGCAGTTAAAAAAATAAATCAAACATCCAGGGTGGACCTGTTATCAAGTGAAATCTCTGGGGCAGGGAGCATAGCAGCCTCTGCATTGTTTTGTAAAAGCGCTGTAGGTGATTCCAATGTGCACTGAAGTTTGAGAAACAGTGCTATAAGCCAGTGGTTTTTAAACTTGAGCTGTGAGTTGGAATCACTGGGAGAGCTTGTAAAAATACAGAGCCAGGGTTCCATGGCCGTGATTCCCTGAGTTAAGTGGCTTCAGGACCATGTATTTCTGACATGGTCCCAGTTGATACCAGTGGTCTGGCTGGGGAGCACATCGTGAGGTCGATCTATTGCTCTAGAGGTTCAGGTTTGCTGATAATACCAAAATGGACCAGATGGGAAGGAAAGATTCAGTCACTAATGATACGCTTACATCAGGTTAGAAAATTAAGGTGATATCCCAGGGCTTGAACAAATACCTACAAGCACGTTCTTTGGTTATTGTTGTTAATTACTTCACAATGACCGAAAGTACATTTTATGCCAGGTAGATGTAGCCCAGGTCTTGAATGCTCAGCCACAGCCCATTCCCTACAGGTTGAAGAGGTGTTGTAAATGCATAGGAAGGAACCTCAGCTGGGTCCATTGCTCGTTACTTAACACAGGTGCTGGCTGTTGTCTGTCACTTCTCCAGTGCTCCGGTTAGTGCTGGCGAGGAAGTTGCCGGGCTGTGGCGAGTGTCTGCTCGTTAGGAAGACCACAGCTCTGGCATTATTGAGTTTCTAACAGTTCCCAGCTCGGGCCATTTCTTGTTTTGGCTTAGTGCAGTTATTTTTTCTTTTCTATTATAAATATTATCTGCACCGCTCTCTTAGCTCTCCTAGGCCCATTTAAGTGTCATTAGGTTTCCCATTAGCAGCCACTGTTGATGGTTTCCTGCCGAGGCCTCAGCGTGAGTCTCCTTGCTCTGAATTTGATCTGGGGGAGAAGAAGAGAAAAGGAAGAAGTATGGACTCTACTAATGTCTGCCTCTCAGCTCAGAAACAGAAAAATTCATCTGAAACCCAAGGCATCCTTCGCTAGCCAAGCAGGCAGCAGGTGAAACCATTTGTGCGTCTACTCCCACAGCCCCCAAACAGCAACTCCCATTCAATTTCTTTGCTGCTTTTTGCATTTTTAAAATAAAAAAAACAAACAAAACATCCAGCTGTTCAAGTCATTTTGCGCGTCCCCTGCCTTCTGCTAGTTGCTAGTTGCTGGCATTTGATGGCTTTTCCTCATCTTTCTGCCTAGATCGCCTATTAGTTAAGTGGCCTCAGGTGTCTAGTGTGAGATATCCCAAAGGCAAAGTTAAATGAGTCCCAGAAACAAGAACACCTTTCTTTTCTTCAACGTTGTCCCCCTTTTAAAGAAAATGGCCACCTTTTGTACCAAACCTTTACCATGTGTTGTTTATTAAGCACTATACTTAACAACACATATAATCTTCAAAATGTAAGGAAACAGGAAATCTAAACACAGAGCTCTTGCTAACCGACTTCTTATACTGACTAATGCTTGTCTATTAGAAAAAGCTGTGTTTTTGAGAGCCCTGGCTCGGTCAGCGTGAAGGTTCAGGTTCAGATTCCCAGCATCCGTGGAAAAAGCTGTGCACCACAGTGCACACTTGTATCCCAGTGTTGGGGAGGTGGAGGCAGGAGGATTGCTGCATCTCTCTGACCAGCCAGCCTAGCCAAATCGATGAGGATGAGCTCCAGTATGCATATGCACACACATGCATTTGATTAAGGGATGCTATCACTTAGAATTTGTGACAGAAGTAGAAATGCCTTTCTGTAGCACGATTAATCAAAACCCCGAGACAGATATTGGGGTTCAGCCTGAAGACCAGAAAAGCAAAGCAGCCAGCCACTGGCTCTTACCTCTACTCTAGTCTGAAAATGGCGATCCTGCCTCCAGGAACCCTCAGAATGAAACTGAGCCTGAAACCTGTCTTCTCCTGTTCGCCACTACTGCCCCGTTTCTATGGCAAACTAGTGTGGCTCCTGGGATTAAAGGTGTGTGCCACCACTGCCTGGTCCATATGACTGATCAGTGGGGCTGTTTTACTCTCTGATCTTCAGGCAAGCTTTATTTATTAAAATACAACTGAAATACCAGTACACCTTTCATTCACATTAGCGGGCTGCTGTTATTCTTGGCCCTTCTTTACCAAGAAAATGATCAGACTTAACCTGTCCTCACTTACCTAAACGATGTCCTCTTCTAGAAGTTTTAAACAGCATTTCCTGAGATGCCCACCTCTCTCTCTTGCCTTTTGGAGGAAAAGAAAAAGCCTAATTACAGCACTAGCTCCGAGTAGCCATGATTGTGCGTTTCTGATTAAGAGAAAATTTGCTTTCTCTGACTGCTGCTTAGATTTAGCTCTCTGCCCTTTCCAACCGAAGAAGAGAGTCCTAATTTACACCGAATACATACGTTTAGTCATTACCACTAAATGTTACCCTGTCTCCTCGAGAAGCTCCTGGAACTCTGTTATCTGCCTTAGCTTAGCCTCGTTCTCTAGGGCTTCAGCCATGTTTGAGTGTAGCTCAAAGCCAGTCCTACAATGTGGCTTCAGGAAGAAATGCGAGTGGTTTTTTTCCTCCCCAAGAGGGGAGCAGGTTCTCTAGCCTCTGGGTTCTATCTACCTTGTGCTGATTGGAGGAGGCTCCAGGAAGTGTCTGGACTTTGACAATAAGACGCATCTGGATGGTATAAGATACAGCCATCCACAAAACGTTCTATGGGTTAGCAAACTGTTCACCTCTTCAGAAAGGGGATTGGAAAGCCCAGAGGAAAACAAAATAAACAAAACCAACCCAACAGAAGTTCTTAAAATTGGCCTCTGCTTGCCAAGCTCCCTAGAATTACAGAGACTGTTCTTTCCTCTGTTTATCCACGGGGCAGTGTCTGGGGTTGAGAGGACACGTGGCGCTTCCTGCCCACAGGAGACATGGCTACTCAAGTCCCTTGCCTGGAAGTCACACCTTCAATGTCAACTGCATTGGTTACCATAATTATACACACTTGTTAAGCATTCCATACATGAATGGGATATTAATGCAAGGAACATAGCCTCCTTGGAAATATTTGGTTAATAGGTGGCTAAAAACTTTTCAATTGGAGACAGACAGAGCATCTGCCAAAACTTTAAAAAATGGAAGTCTAGCATATTCCAAATTTAGGCTGTTTGTTTCTTTTTCCTCTACAGAACTAAGACAATGCTTGTTTGCAACATGAACGATGACAAAATGACAAAGAAAGTCCGTCAACAAGCTCTTGCTGGAAGAAGCAGCCTTAACTCCACACTAAGGCATTGATTGATGCATGCGTAGGTGGATATGCAGGTGTAAGGTCAGATGAAAAGTTAAGGAATTCTGACTTCCAGCCCCTGTTGCGCTCAGTAGTGCAGTCTACATGTGAGCCGGGTGTGCCTTATCTTTGTGGACCTCTGGATGTAGTCTTGAAGCTCCATCCTTGGTTCTGTGGATTTTGCCAGTACTTGGGGTTGGGGTTGGGTCATATGCTCATGGTCCCCTCTGGTGTAAATGGATTAGCATATATATGTTTCAGCTTTGGGAGCATTTTGTGTTTCTTCTTTGTTCTGAGTCTCTTGGCATGAATTGCGAAGCTTAGGTTTTTTTTTTGTTTGTTTGTTTGTTTGTTTCATTATTTAAAAAAATGTTTAAGGCAATGCATTTAAATATTCAGTCTACTTGACTGGAGTGAGGAGAAGGAAGGGCAAGATAAAGGTTTTATATTGTAGGAACAAAACATTTTGTAACTTGATATGCAGATATCCATGCTCTTTAAAGGCTTTGGCACTCTGCTATAGGAAGAGGACTTGGCCGTGAATCTCACACAGAACCAGGGTCACATGCCATCTGCCTACGTTCTTCTAATTCCACTTCTTTTTCTTCTCCCTTTCTGTTCTTTGTCTCTTCCTCATTCCTGTTTATGCCAGAAGTAGAGCATTTCAGGTGCCTCATTTCCTGTGAACTCTTGCTTTTGGGTGGCTCTTCTTTCCCTCCTTGTTTCTATTCGGGTGACAGCATAGATGTGAGGAATGCACATGAATGCACACACACACACACACACACACACACACACACACACACACACCAGGTTGAGCACATCCTAAGTACTAGAACACCTGTTAATGTAAAAGTGGACAATGTCACTCATTTTCCTCAGCCATAAGTCAAAAATACGATTGTTCTAGGTAAACCAGAAATTGCTATTTATCAAGTTATTTTCTTAGCCAGAGATAATTTTCTCCTTCAGAGGAGGTCTGGTGCTAGCTAATAAAACTTTTTTCACTCCATTACATGCACTTCCAGATTTGGTAAACTCAGCCAGTTCTTTGCCTCATTAGGGGAGTGTGTCATTAACTGAAATGAAGTGTGCTATTTCCCCAGTTGCCATGAAAAATCCTCACTCTCTCCACGCTCAATTTTTCTATCTTTGAAATGGAAAGTATTCCTTTTTTGGGGGGAGGGGTGTTGAGTAAAAGAGGAATTAAATTATAGAAGTGTAGGGTTCCCTGAGATCACCGTTTGTTTTGAAATGATTTATTAAGAACCTGTGGATGACACGGTGGCCCATCAGCAGCTCTGATCGATCTTTGGGATTGGAGTCTCTGAGCATCTTATTTAATGATGCTCCTTTATTCTTGTGCCCTGACTCTAAACCTAGTTCCTTGAAATAGCTCCCCCAGTAATTCTGGACCCTGACCTTCAGCCTCCTTATTATTTCTGTCTTGGACCTACCTCTCCTCGGCAAATCCATCCAATCACCCCAATTGTATGTCGTCGAGCTAGGTTATTGTGATGGTGATAAACGAGAACTAAATTGAAGCCATCAGTCTCATTTTCCTTCCTCCCCTTATTTCCAGATGTGCAAGTTAATGGGCTTGGATTGGCTGCTAACACCGAGTCTCATCAAAGGCCATTTTCCCTAAGGGCATTAGCTGCAATTTATTGATTGGGTGGAGGCCCGAGGCACTCTGGGTGCAGAATTGTATTATGGTCTAGGCAATCGGTTGGAGCTGAAATCCAAGCCTGCCACCAAGTTTGTCACATTGAACGGGAACACTGTGACTTTAGATTCAAAAGCCAGGTAGGCTGACAAGATGAGCAGTTTAAAAATGTCTCACCTTGTTAGAAAGAGGTAGGCAGCTCTTTCTTTCCCTAAGCAGCAGCTATGCAGGCCCTATTTTGTGTGTGCTGACATCTGCGTTCTTCCTCAGCTAACAGGGAAGTCTCCTCGGATTGTCTGTACCTGTCCCCTCCATTTCCTCTCCCGTTTTGAATCCATTTCATGCAGATTTCTCATCTGCTTTACTCAACCATCTTTTAAAGACCATCAGTGTCCTCCCCGTGACTAAGACCAAAGTCAGTTCTCACCTCCCATTTCCGTTGTTCCTCCTTAGCATTGTGATGACAAGTGGGACTTTATCTTTCACCTTTGAAGAGGTTTCTTCTCTAGAAAACATTCTCTTCCAGTTTCTTCACACTTATGGGCACCTTTGCCTCAGCCCCATAGGCTGATGCGTCCTGGTCTTCTTGGTGTCTGAATACATGGTTCCCACAGTTTAATCTTCGTCTGTTTTCCTGAATTCATTTGTATTAATACTCAGCCAGTGTTGCAGATGTAAATACTGCTTATCCATGGAGGACGCTCACATGTCTATTTCTGATGTGAAACTCTCTTTATGTGCATGAGGTGCACATAACCCTCTTTGGATTTCCAATAGATACGCTGAAAAAATAGTATTGCTAATTAGTATTGCTTTGATCTTTGGTGAACTTGTGTATCCAGAATCTGGCTATGTCTCAGCACTTCTAGCTCTTCCGTCCCAGCCTCCAACTTCTTCTACCTGCTTCCCTGCAGTGCTTTCCTGAATGTCTGCCTTGACCCTGGAATCTACAAGGTCACTTTCAGTGGAGGCCAAGTTGTATAGTTTTTCAAAACTGAAGTCCTACTGTGTGACTCTTCTGTTTGAAGCCTTGATTCACATGTCACTCAGAGTCACAGAGTGAGTCCGCACCAAGTCCTGTAAAGCTCTTCACAAGTGTTCCTAAGCTAATGCCTGGATAACATCCTTTCTAATTCACACTGGCTTTCAGGATTCCAGTCATGTTTTTGGTTTGCTTGTGGCTGCTTTCTGCACGGAACTGTCTCTACACACATACATGGGTAGTTTTCTCCTATCCTGACTCAAATGTCGCCTCAATAAGGTCTTATGGTCATCTTATTTCAAATTAGGAGGCTCACTAATTCAGAACTTCCCATCCCCCTTCCTGCTGTGTATAGAACTAATTATAAATGAAACAATTCAAAAATACTTCTATGAATAAATTATTTGAGCATGTATCTTGTTAAAGACCTGGACTACATTTTTCTTGGAAGCAGCAATATCTTCTGTAGTAGGAGGTAACGGGTGCTAATGTTCAACTTCTATTGATTTTTACCAAGTATATTTATATATATATAATAATATAGTAAATATGTACCTAAAATTTCTTAGTAAATATATTGTTGAAAGTGCACTACCTGATATATAATGTTTCATACTTGTTTTTGTTTGAGGCACTGGCTTCTTCCCTGTTTCAAAAAAACTTTTTGCAATGTTATAGAACTAAGGGCTTTGCACATGCTAGCTAAATACCACTAAGCCACATCTCCAGCTCCAACACTTGACCTTTTGTTACTCTATTTTTGTAGAGTCTGGAAAACTTGGTGAATGAAGCAATGTGGCTATTCTCTGTGTAACTTTCTTCATTGAAAATTAATTATGCTTTTGCCTCACTATGTTTTAAGGTCTTTTTATTTATTTATTTATTTTTTTTAAGCATTACATTTATGTTTTAATAGAAATAATCTCATCTGTCTGGTTGGTCATCAGAAGTTTTTTACCCACAGTCATATGATAAATTCCATGCTGTCTCTTGGGGCTTTTTATTTTTAATAACATTATAAACTTAAAATGTTCTCTTTTTATAAAAGGATTTGTTTTTTTGTGTGTGTGTGAATATGTGGTGTGTGTGTGTGTGTGTGTGTGTGTGTGTGTGTGTGTGTGAGTGTGTATGAATACGTGTTATGTGTGGGTACATGCCCAAGAAGGTCAGAAGAGCTGGAGCTACAGGTGGTTGTGGACCGGTACGTGTGAGTGTGAGACCCAAACTCAGATTCTCTGTAAGATCAGCAAGTGTTCTTAACTGCTGAGCTGGTTCTCCAGCCCCAAATGTGGTCTCTTTTAAAAATACAAATACAGAGAAATTGAGTCCTCATTAACTGAGAAGTCACCGGCTGTGGCAAGAAAATTCTGAAGAGACTCATCCAGCACTATCAGAACCTGCACAGCCAAGTCAAGAGGATCCTGAAACAAAGGACACACTCAAGTGGCATTTGCTTCTAATCATCCCAGGGAAGGAAAAGGCTTGGGGTCCATGCTGTCTTGTCTCTGTTCTCCTATGTGTAGAGGTCATCAGCTTCTACCTACAGCAACATCCCAAACCCCTTCACCACCTATTAAGAAGTAATAAATTATTTAAATATAGCTTAGGCTCCTTTCAAATATGACACATTTAAAATGCACTTGAAATATAAGTGAATTATTCATTTACCAAAGAGCAGACTTCTACTGAAATAGTTCAGGATAAAACACAGCATATGCAGTGATCTAATTGTCACCTACTTGCGTTTGAGCAGCCATATGCACTCTCCCGCTCACTTTCCCTATTTCAGTCCTTGGGCAAAAGGTCTCCAACACAATCTGAGAACTTGGAGGTCTCTGATTAAATCCACGCCTCCTCTAAGTTCAACTGTTGATGTTTCCTAATCTGGAGATTTAGGAAGAACTTTGTATGTTTGGACAGAAAACACTTTTTAAAAATTTTGGTTAAGGGGAAAATCTAATTATTTAAAAATTGCAAAAATAAAAATTAAGATATGTTTTTTTTGATCTCTCTATCTCTATCTGTCACCCTCAATCTCTCTTTCTATCTCTCTGCTTGGAATATGGCTTTAAAGGCTTCATTTATGTAGCTAATGCTAGAGAGATATGAGTTCTACAGTCAGTCTGGACTGGGAGCTTTGTAGCTTTAGCTACCACCCCTCATCAGAGAAGCCTCTAGAAATCTAAACCAAGATACAATGTAGAGATCAGAGGACCAGGGCAATCAACCGTAATGGATAACCCATGTCACTGCTCCTGCATCTACTGGTCACAGAACAGGGGTGGAAAGATTGTTAGAACAAGAGGACTAGAAAGTCTGCTGGGAAACAGCCTCTTGTAGAAGTGGTTATATAAGCATAAACAAGAACAATGGCACTATCGGTAGACCTGCTAACCTGGACGGGGAAACATTTCGTGGGGTCCCACCTTTGATAACGAAGTACAGAAATCTAATGGTTGCTGAAGGAGAACTAGCCTTTCTCAGGGATGAATCCCCTTATTGGTTGTCCAATGCAGAATAGTCAGTCTGAAATTATATGTACACACAAGCAACAAAAATGGACTCAGATTGTGTGTGTGTAAATATATATATTTGTATGTATGTGTGTATGTGTGCACACACACTGATAATAAAAAATGAAACTAGTGATAATAAAAAAATGAAAGTGGGAAGTGCTTGGGAGGGACTTAACAGAGGGTGGCTAGGAGGGGCTAGAAGAAAGAAAAGGAGAGGGGCGATAATGTAATTCTATTTCATTTAATACATTTAAAAAAATTGGGAAGCTTTGAATAAAATCTACCATCTCTTCCAACATAGGATCCTTGAGTCTTAAGTTTGGAAGGAATGGCAAAGTTCGGTATGGCAGTTCGGCAACTCTAGTTGCAGGTTAGAATCATCTGGAGAACTCTAAAATGTACTGATGTCTGGGACAGCTGACATCAACAATGCCTTAGTTACTGTTCTATTGCTGTGAAGGTTTATAAAACTTATTAAGGAAAGCATTTCACTGGGGACTAGCTTACAGTTCAGAGGACGAGTCCATGACTATGGCAGGGAACTTGGCAGCAGTCAGGCAGGCAGGAATGGCACTGGAGCAATTGCTGAGAGCTTACATCTGATCCACAAGCTAGAGGCAGAGAGAGAGAGAAAGAGAGAGAGAGAGAGAGAGAGAGAGAGAGAGAGAGAGAACTAGAGAGAGAGAACTAGAGAGAGAGAACTAGAGAGAGAAATAGAGAGAGAAATAGAGAGAGAAATAGAGAGAGAAATATATATGTGTATACATACATACACACACACACACACACACACAGCTCAGAAGTTGCCATAGCAACAAGAGCATCTGCT
>NC_022010.1:49975751-50015654 GCF_000317375.1 Microtus ochrogaster
TTTGAACCTCACAGAGCCCACCCCAGTGACACACCTCCTCCAACAAGATCACACATCCAAATCCTTCCCAAAACAGTTTCACCACCTAGGGACCAAGTATTCAGGTATATGAGCCTATTGGGGGGCAGAGGAGGTGTGTTCTCATTCAAACCAACATGACCACTGAAACCAACTTTCAGAGGATTGTCCCTAGGAATCTATACTGACAAGAAAGCAAGCATTCCTTGTTATACATTTAAAAACCACTTATGAGTGAGTACATGTGGTAATTGTATTTCTGGTTCTGGGTTACCTCACTCCAAATGATGTTTTCTAGCTTCATCCATTTGCCTGCAAAATTCAAGTTGTTGTTTTTTCCTGCTGTGTACTACTCCATTGTATAAATGTACCACATTTTCCTTATCCATTCTTTGATTGAGGGGCATCTAGGTTGTTTTCAGGTTCTGGCTATGACAAACAAAGCGGCTATGAACATAGTCGAGCACTTGTCCTTGTGGCACAATTGAACATTCTTTGGCTATATACCCAAAAGTGGTATTACTGGGTCTTGAGGAAGGTTGTTTGTTAATTTTCTGAGAAATCACCACACTGATATCCAAAGGGGTTGTACCAGCTTGCATTCCCACCAGAAATGCAGGAGTGTTCTGATGTGGGAGTCCCCTTTGTGTGCTGTCATTACCATTAATGACTAAAGAAACTGCCTTGGCCTGTTGATAGGGCAGAACTTAGGTAGGCAGGGAAGGCAGAACTGAATGCTGGAAGAAAGAAGGGTGGAGTCGGAGAGACGCCATGGAGCCGCCAGAGGCAGACATGCTGAATCTTTAATAGAAATGGGTTAAACTAATTTAAGAGTTAGCCAATAAGAAGCTAGAGCTAATGCGCCAAACAGTGTTTTAATTAATACAGTTTCTGTGTGGTTATTTTGGGGCTGAACTAGCTGGGCGGCTGCATGAACAAGTGGGCCCTTCTCCTACATGTTCCCTTTACCCCACAACCTCTCCAGCATACGTTGTCATCAGTGTTTTTGATATTGGCCATTCTTACAGGTGCACAAATCACAATCCCAGAGAACCTAGACAACAATGAGGACCCTAAGAGAGACATGCATAGATATAATCTACATGGGTAGTAGAAAAAGACAAGATCTCCTGAGTAAATTGGAATCATGGTGACCTTGGGAGAAGGTTGAGGGGAGAGGAGAGGTAGGGAGGGGAGCAGAGAAAAATGTAGAGCTCAACAAAAATCAATAAAAAAGAAAAAAAGAAAACAAGCATCCTAGTGACAAGCTACAATTGGTGTAAACTTGCTCCACATCTGCCTGGAGCTTGTCAGACACCACCAAGAAAGACATGCTCCCTCTCTGTAGTGTGTGCCCTCTTCGCAAGAACTCTCTAGTAATTTCTGCTTCAAGCTACACAAAATTGTATATATATTTGTTTCCCTTAAATCTGGGTATGTTTTGTGGTCATATTTGTCATTGAATATTAGGAGGTTTTTAATTTCTTCCTTGACCCACTGATAAGCATATTTTAATTTCCATGTGTTGTGGGCTTTCTGGAATTAGTGTTGCTGTTCCTGTTATCTTGTTCTTGATTCTGTTACTTGAGATGATAAAATTCAAATCTAACTTTCACATGAAAATGTTTTTTTTTCCAGAAATTCAAAGGCAATTTTCAGTCATTCATTTTTTTTTCTAACTAAATATTTATTGTCTATTCTGGGTGCAGACCTATGCTGGAAGCTTATCACAGGTTTGAAAAGATCATTGTGGTTAATATGTTCCCAGTTTAGTAAGAAAGATGGAAAACCAAATGATAGTCACACAGTTCAGCAATTTATGGCAAATCTGTCCCCTCACCCTAGCTCCCCCCCATTAAAATTTGCTGCTTTTTAGATAGAATAGCAGCTTTTCTTCATCTGGCATTATTTAGAGACCTTCTGTCTCTTGCATTTTAAGTTTACTTCATGTTGTCTACATCCCCAGTAAGGTGAAGCTCTCATCATGAGATGACAACCAATGTGGTTTGAGCAGACTGAAGAGAGGGACAGTCACTCAAGGCTGGGCTCTAGCTCTACTCTAATAAGGTGATATTCTGAGTAGGGTTTGTTGTTGGTTTTCATTTGTCCGAGACTTGAGTCATTCTGGAAGAGGGAAATTCAATTGTGAAAATGCCTCCATCATATTATAGACAAGTCTGTAGGAAATTTTCTTGACTGGTGATTAAGGCCCAGCTCTCTGTGGCAGTGCCATACCTAGACAGGTGGTCCTGGGTTGCACAAGTAAACAGGCCCAGAAAACCAGGGGGAGCAAGACAGCAAGCAACCCTCTTCCGTGGCCTCTCCTTCAGTTCCTTCCTCCAGGTTCTTGCTTTTAATACCTGCCCAGACTTTCCTTCATGCAGGATTGCAAGTTGTGAGCTGAAATAGACCCTTTCTTCCCCAGGTTGATCTTGGCCATGGTCTTTATCAACGCAAAAGAAAGCAAACTAAGGTAGATGTCACACTGAGGCTAGCAGATCATAGGTAATGACATCGCCATCAGATTCAAGAAGCATTCACGGGGGTTGTGTGACATGGTAGTTTCCAATGAGAACCCACTTACATTTCAGAAGTGGGAAGGTTTGTACATTCCATTTTCCATTTGGGCCTTCCTTAGTACCTTTTCAATTAGAACAAAGAAAGCCAATAATGGGTAACCGTGCCTGAACACATAGTGTGTGTCCTAGTTCATCAGGTACTCAGGGGAGTCTGAGATGCTGTTGACCAAGGGGAAAGTGGAACTCAAGTGTCTGAGCAGAGTGGAACTACAGTCAGAGAGGAACTTGGTATTTTAGTGCAGCATCCGAAGGGCCTTAATCTGTCTGCTGCTGTACACAGTGACTAATTCACCATGTTGGGGTTGCATTTGCAGTATATTCATGGGTGACATCTGACAAGACGTTTTTATCTGATTGCTGTCCCCTCTTGACTCACTCATTCTTCATGACAGTTTCAGATGGCCGGCTCTTGAAGGGGCATATTTATGATGATATTAGTCATCTTCACCATTTTTTGCCATCTGTATCTTCTGTGTGACATTTGTCTTCATTGACAATTCTGTTGTGAGGTCCTTTCCCTATGCTATTTTACAGTTACCTTGGTGGATTTTGTCTCTTCAGCTTTCTCCAACTTATTCCTCCCACTTCCTAACTGTAGGACTCCTTCAAGACTCAGTATTTTGTTCTTTGACATATTATTGACTGTGTGTACTTTTTTCATTTGCATGTCTCGATCTACATGATTAAAAGCTCCAAATCATTATTTTTAGTGGTAGAATACAACATCCATTATCAATTGTCTATTAAAGTCAAATGTCACTGTAATTATTATGATTCTGTTTCATGTAGCCACCTGTATTTGCTGTCAACTTATTATTAATTCTTAAAAATCAAGTATTTTATTTTCTCCTTTACTGATTCTTTGATTTCTTCAGAAATTATTGAATTCTTTCAGCTATCCAAGTGTGTGTGTGTGTGTGTGTGTGTGTGTGTCCCCTCCCCCAGTCAATAGTGGTGTCTGTATCTCAGACAATATTGAGTGGAATATGGACCAAAAATATATGATCCCTACTCCAGCAATATTAGCAGTAAGCATGTTTATCAGCTACCTTTGCTGCTGTGATAAAATACCACGACCAAAAGAAACTTAGGAAATAAAGAGCTTATTCTGGCTTATGGTTCCAGGGGGAGAGTACACAGGAGGTGTGGCATCAGGCAGCTGGAACAAGAAGTACCATATCTTTAACCACAAGCAGGAGGCAGAGAGAGTGATCTGGCTGAAGCATCAAGCACTCAAAGCCCACCCTCGAAATCATGCTTCCTCTGGTAAGGCTCCACTTCCTAAATCATCCAAAACCTCTCCAAACCATGCCACCTGCTGAGGACCAAATTCTCAGATGCATCAGCCTATTAGGAACATTACTCACGCAACTCACAGCGGTGTGTAATACCCAGAGTGTGGCTTACTTGTGGCCCTTCCTACATTCCAGGAAGAGCAATGGAAGAGAAGCAGCCAGGCACCTGAAAACATGTAAATCTCATCCCACCAGACTGAAGGCTTTGTATCAGAGGTGAGGTTTGAACAAGGATTTGATGGATGATGAGTCAGGGCTGGAAAAGGATAGTTCCACAGACATGGGGTAGAAACCAACCATCCAAAAGCAAGTATAACTAACAAATGCCCACACAGCTGGGGCTGTGGGAGAAGAGTGCAAATCAAGGGGACAAAGGTGACTGGCGAGAGTGAGCAAAGGAACAGAGGGCTGGAGGCTGTTTCAGGGGAGCTTATGAGGACACAGTGATGGTTCTGGGGGCGGGGAGAAGATGCTGGCTTTGGGATACATATTACAACCTCCATATTTCCGGTTATGCTTCATATCCAATCAGTCAACTCATGTCAGGAAATTTTCCTATATAATGCTTGTACTTACACCTTCATTCCATTCTTGGCTTTCTCAATTGATTATAGAACTGTTGTTTCCTGTTTGAATTGTGGCCCTTCTTAGAGTTTGCTCACGTTGAGTACTGATATTCCTCTTCTTTCAAGTCTTCACCTTAGCCAGGGCTCATGGTTCCCAGTGTCTTGTTTCCATCATACAGTCTATGCTGGGACCTATTGAAACTGACTTGTACTAGGTAGGAGACACGAATCTCTGTGTTAAATGAGGCCATAGTTATAAATACAAAGGCTCTATCACCCTGTGTATTTTGAAAATTTACAGATTCCCAAAATTAATACCATAATTTTTTTTGCTTTGAATCGGTAGTGTCTGGGTAGAACCACACATATTATTCAGCCTTGGGCCTCTATCACAGATACTTGGGGTGTTCAAAAGGCTTTTGTGATCTCATAGCTTTCAAACCCCATTGCTCTGGGCTTGTGGTGTGGCTGCCCATCATGGAAGGACAAACATTGAAGCATAGTGCAGAGTTCATGACCAAGAGAAAAATGGAAGCTTGAGGAAGTGGCTGTAGGCATGCAAGCTATGATCTTCGGGACCTATTTTGATGTCTCAACTCTTTATAAAGTGCCAACACTTCTCAGTATTTCCATTCCAGGAACCAAGTCTTTGGCGTACAGACCTTTGTGGGCATGCTTAAGATCCACACTGTAGCAACTAGGGTCTACATGGCACATGACGGCGGTTGTTAGGGACCAGACATTGCTTACCTTTGCTGCCTTTGTTCTGAGTTCTCTTCTTGGTGGAGCATCTTCCTTCTTCTCACTGCCTTTCCCATCCCTTTCCTCCCTTAACTAAATCAACCTTTCACACTTAAATCCTCACTCGTCTTGAAGCCTTCTGTGTTGTGGTTTTTCTTCCCACTGGGACTGGCTGATATCTTCCCTGTGTGTACAGCCACCTGCGAAAGGATGTGGCATGCCACTGAGGACCGCTCCTGCCCGGCTGAGTGACAGGGAGGATGCCTTGAGATTATAAAGCAAACCCTGTATTTGCCAAGATGAGTTGCTGGATAAAGCACGAGAGGAGAGCTGACGGGAGGATAACAGTCTATTAGAGAATGCAGCCCTCTTTCCGGTATCTACCAATTAGATTAACTCCCTTTTGGTCTTTCGGTTAAAAAAAAAAAAAAAAGAAACCTCAAATAGACATGACTGTGGTGCATCTGTTTTAATGTGTCTAATCTTCTGATTACTAGAGCAAAAAATTATTATCTCCCTTCTTCAGTTAAAGTTAACACTTAGATACTAGTGGAAGGAGGGAAATCAAGAAGAAGAGCAGTTTAGCTCTGTGTAGGAGAGAAACCCCTGTGTACATGTGCATCCACACATCTATATGATTAGCATCAATTTAATATTTTTATGGAACTATAGTAATAGATAATGTTAGATATGGGAAAATATCAAAATTGGATCCCTGACCTAATATACTTTATAGGCATAACAGTGTTATCAGCTACCCATGAGCAAAAGAAATAGCATGAAGGTAAGTGTACTTGGTGTCCAAATACAGATTTATTGCTTGTTAATATTCCCCAATGTCTATGCTTAGAATCACATGTCTTTTCAAATGTCCTTTAATTTTATCTGTTGCCAGCCCACTGACAGGCAATCACTGAGCTAGGGCAGGTAGCAAGAGAGCGCATATTTGCATTCTCTAATTGAGTCACTGAAACCCGAAGAGAAACACAGATGAATTATAAATTCAAATTGGAGAGAGAGAGAGAGAGAGAGAGAGAGAGAGAGAGAGAGAGAGAGAGTTAACATGGGCGAGGAGGAATGTTTTGAGGGAGAGGGAGGCTGAGTCGCTTCCACTCATAGCACAGAGGATAAATCATCATAGGAGATTAAAAAATGTAAAAATGCTTTTCTCATTCGCCTCGCTTCCTTGTGTGTCTTTGAATGTGCTTGGCAGCAGTGGGCCATGTCAGACCACCTGTGCAGCCAGCAGATTGCTGTGGTATTTAAAGGGCTCCTTTATTAATCTCCTCAAGCAGTCTTTTGGGAAATGGGATGCTTGCTTTGGAATGCCTTTGGGGCTTTCACTTTTTTTTTTTTTTTTGGAGGCATCTCTGTGTTTCGTTTAATTTGGTTAATGGGTGTTTTATTTATCTCCCAGATAGACCAGAGGATTCTTGGAGGAGAGACTTTCTTCCTTACTTTGGTTTCATTCGGAAGGACGTGCGCAAACATAGGCAGGGCCTGGGGATGATGTAGTTGCCGTGTTGATGCAGAGGTGAATGACTAATAGAGGCACATTGTGACTGGTAACTTGAAGTTATACAACACAAGAAATGAAAATTACTGAGAAATCAAGTGACTGATTGAATAAATACCTTTCTTTTCACTTCCAGAGGCAGTTTAGTATAGTTTTTGTTAAGTCCAAATGAAATGGAAATAAATGAGCTCTGGATTAAGAGATACTTGGGCTCAATCCTGAGGCCCTCACTTAAATGATTTAGGCAGTTAGTCAATATCCTGAAAATCTATCTTGTCATTCTATACAATAGATAGAGCAGTGACTGCCATATAAATACATAGGTAACATATACACATATGTTATCTCTAAGACATATGTAATAATCTGTATAAATATATACAAATCATATGTACAATAGATTTATACATATACACATCTCTCGCTATATGTGTATATATGTAAATATATATTTAGCAATCCATGGTATAGAGTAAATAGAGACTACCAATAATTATCCATAGTCCTATGAATTTTAATCCAACTTCAGTTATCTTAGTATAGTAAATTAGAAAAACAGAATATGAACACAGGCCTAGAACCTGAATCTCCTAAAGGTTGAAAATAAACCTCTTATTCCCATGTATGGCTTTCTGTTCGTGCCTTTACCAAATAGGGAGAGAATTGTTTTGAATGCCTGTTGTCATTTAAATTACAAGAGTGACTTGGCAAGTTTTGGAAAGCAAAGACCATGGGTTGAGAATTACTGTATCGTGCAATGTGAAGGAAATGCGTTTTGTCCCATATCAGCTGTAACCTGTGGTCAAACAGGCAAGGAGGAAGGCTGCACACCTGGATTCTGATCTGAACCTCTGCAGGCTCCACACAGGTACCACAGAGAGAATAGCCCTGCTGCTCCTGATTCCTCTCCTAGGTTCTTTGATCTTCTCACCATATGGTAACTTCTTTTCTGCTGTAATAAATTACTTATCAAGCCTGGAGCCTTTCCTGAAGAATTCATCAAATTTACCCTTTGTTACTAGTATTGCCTACTTTGGACTGCTTCGGTTTCTTTTGTGTGTGTCTTTGCTCTTTCCGTGCATTTATTAAATGAATTAGCACATTTCCAATGTTTGTTCACAGTTAATGAGGTATTGGTATTTTGATGGCAGAAAAGAAAAAAGTGAGACCCATGGGTGAGAATTTTATTGAACTTCAACGTATTTTAGTTTGCAAGATGTATTGTAATTCACACAGTCATAATCTGCTGGGCAAAACAAACGGATCCTTGCCCGCACTCCTCTGAAGGGCTGGGCGTGAAAACATAACACTGTTAAGGAATGTGCCTTACACAAACTGACTATATCCGGAAGAATTCAAATTTGCTCAATAGTAAAGGAAAACCCTCCTATTAACCACAGAAACATTTTGAATATATTACAAACTATTGGAAATACAAAATCAAAATGTAAATCCTTCTAAATTCATTGGATTATATAGTCATAGTCAAAGCCATCTTGGTAGAAAATAATAGAAACTTACCAAAATGCACTGGAGCAGAAAGGAGGGATTCATTAGCAAGGATACATGAGCATTTAGGAGTTCCCAAGGGCAGAAAATAGGCGATGTGAAGCCAGCACCCCATCAGAACCTAGGCGTAGATGGGCTGTGAACTTGCTGCTTCTTTCTTTTCCCTATGCAGTTTCATGGACTCCTTTCTGCCTGACTGGAGGTGGCTGCTTCCATGGGATTAGAAGACGATCTCAATCTTCCCTGCATTCTTCTAGGCTGGGTGTCTAGAAAAATGTGTACGGTTTCCTTGGGAAGTCAGACATACGGCTGCCTGCAGATCTGGATTGGGTTATTATGGGATGGGGCCGGGAGGAGACCCTGCCAATGAGGCCGATTTGTATGATGGACACTGTCTGTTACACATTTGGGCTTATGTGAACCTTTGCAGTGCCATTGCCCAAAGCAGTTTAATGTGGGCATTAAACAACTGTAGCTGTATTGTTTTATGGTGCACGCTTCCTGTTAAAAGGCTTAGTCTACATACATATTCACAGCAAAGTGAGAGCATCAGGAAATGTTCCCAAACCCTAATTATTTTCTTTTTACTTACTAATAAAATATGTAGAAGTTGTACATATTTTTATTTCATCCTTATTTTGCTTTCTTTCAACAGAGCAGACTGGCGTAACCATTATTGAAAGCTCATAGCAGTGGTATCCTTTCTTTGGTTATCCATATGTATGTATTTTCTCATTGATCTCATCGTTATTTTCTCTTTTGTTCTATTTTATCCTCTATTTAATTCTTACCTTATTCTTGCTCTCCCTCTCTCTTCTTCTTTTCCTAAGGAATGAAAATATGTGTGTGGGTGTTTTAGCAAGGGGGAGAGAGGAAAAATTGAGCAATGACAAGTTTGAAAGTAGCAAAAGTATTTTAGTAACTCACTGTGTTGGAAGGATACATATTGATGTATAATTTATACACAGATGCAAATAGTCATGTAAATTGGGTGCGTATTTTAGCTCTTAGAAAATGACTGCCCACACGTTGCTGAGCCGTGCCTTCCAGTGCTTTGGCTGGTTACGAGTTACTAGGGGGGCAGAATCAAGGTGGTCTACTATAATTCAAGATGAAACACAGCTTTTCTACTCTCGCAGAACGATCAAGCAATGCAAAAGCAATGGAAGCCTAGAGAACAATAAAAGACAAAAAAAGAACAGATAAAAGGAAGGCAAGAGAATAGAAACAAAGAGAGGGCTGGAGAGAGGCTGGCAGCTGGGCCAGGTGTGTGGAGCTTTGTGCAGTGGACTCTTGCTTGGTTTGAAGAACCCTTGTTGGGTGCAGCTTGCATCTTTATATGATTTAAAAGAATCTTTTTGCATTTACAGGACAGTGTGACAAGACCTTCCTTCGCTGGATGAGGCATATTCACACAGGAAACTTAAGGGTCCTTAAGCAATGCCCGTATGTCGTTCCTGAGGGTGAGAGGAAATGTGAACGCGGAAGGCAGGGATCAAATCTAAGCTTTGCAAAGAGCCTTTGCCACTTCAGGTCCTCGATGTGAGCACTAGTCATGTGACAGATACTCCATGGGTCAAAATTTTGCTTTGGGGTATGATTGGGTGGAGACCTTGGGGCAGACAGACTCAATGGGAGACTATTCAGAAGATATTGGAGCAGGCCATGCCTCCAAATGAAGATGGTTTAGGAGCATACATGGCTCTTGCTTTGGGGTGGGGAAAGCCAATGGTACCTATTTTGTTGTTGCACTGGGTAGTACTGAATTCACACACTGCAACAACTAGGGGATTTACATCTTCTGCAACTCTTTCAACCTGTAATGAGGGAGAACATTTAGATGGCCCCTGATGCTGCAGGGCTAGGCAGTGATTCGTCTAGTAAGAGACAGAGATGGGATTTGTGTTCCAACTTGGACTTGTCTTTCTGCAAAGTTGTGTGCTATCTGTCCTGACTGTTACTCTTCCTGCCTTCCCTAGGGATAAGGCTGAAAACCCAGTTTCTACATAGCGTTTTACTCAGCTGTGGCAAGCATGATTCCTTATCAGTCTTGGAGGAGGGACATGTTGCAGCAAATGCTAGACGCATGAGTTATCACAGGGGAAAGAAAGACCCTTCAAGCTGATCTCAGGTTCTTTGAAACAAAAATTGTGATAAGCAGTCTAACAAAAGAATTTTGTTCTGTTTCGTGCTGTGAGCTGAGACTTGGAGACATAGAAGATGAAATATTCAAACTGTAGGGACTTTGAAGCCTTAAGAAACAGAAGAGTAGAGTGAAGAAAAATTCTGGATGCAAGTTCATGCTGCTTGTGGAAAGCCACTCTATCAGGTACTGCAGGAAGCTTGAAATAACATTTTATTTTCGGTGAAATGTATGTTAGGGGAGTACCTAAAATACAGGGAATAAGTCAGTGATTTGAAAATATATAAGGAGAGCCTGGAGACTGGAAGACCATGTAGGCAGATCTCTGAGAAACCAATGAAGTAACAAAGAAGGCAGGAAACAGCACTGTATTACATGCACAGAAAGCCATGAAGAGAACATGGCACTGCACATGAATAAAACCAGGTTCTCCTTCAGCTTGGTGTTCTGAGAGAGGGGATGATGAGAGACACGTGCAGGCTTGAAGTCGAGCAGTAAGCCACTTACAGTTCTTGATTGTATGATAGTCTTTCTCATTTCTGTCTTCTAAACTCACAGTTGCCTTCCCATGGAGTGCCATGGGAAGGCAACTGTGCTTCCTACAGAAGATCTCTCCTCCCAGGAGACCAGGTTATGTGTCTACCCCTCCCTGACACCCTCACTGATCTGTAGCTTTCAAGTCCTGGCAAAGCAGAGCGAATCATCCAACAATTCAATGAAAATATTTTAAAAATAGTTTTGTGTTTACTTAACAATTTCATACGCATGTGACATATTTTGATCATAGTCACACCCCTCCATTCATTCCCTTATCTTATCCCTCTCTTACTCCCTGCAGAATCCCATCTTCCCAGCATCTGTTCCTCATATTTTCATGGCTGGCATTTTCTATCTCTTTATACATCATCTCTGTTGGCCTGCTTGTCTATCTCTATCTATTATCTATCTGTCTCTCTCTCTCTTAACCAATCTATCAATCTGTCTATATCTATTATCTGTCTATCATCTATCTATCTATCTATCTATCTATCTATCTATCTATCTATCTATCTATCTATCTATCATCTATCTTTTAGTATTCTTAATAATGCTTACGCATTGTTTTGGAGGTACTGTTTGAGCCTGTGCGAGTGTGTGTGTGTGCGCAAGTGCTTGCACACATCCACTCTGTTAGAGACTGTGATCCCTTGATGGCAAGCTCTATGTCTTAATCAAATTTTAATCTTCAGTACTAGAAGAGTGGCTAGACTATAATAATAAATAGGCATGCACATATATAATGAATAGCTTTTATATTTTCACCTTAACATTTTCAGATTTTGAGAACATTTTCACATTTACCCATCATCTCCCAAACCCTTTATTTCCATGTAAGAGAGCCAGAAAGGGGATCATTAGTCCCTTGTCCAGACTGTTTCTGGATGTCTAATATGTATTCTCAAGTGACCAACCAGAGCTGTTGCTGGAAGGTAGTGGTACTGACGCTGAAATGAAGTTGCTTCTTTTTATGTGACTGGCATCTGAAACTTCAGATACACAAAAACGAACACTGGGAATTGTCTTAATTTTTCATTATAGGATTGCTTTCTCTGGCAAGCTCTGTTGGTACCTTTGAAAGATGAGGCAGTTTACAGAGCACTGATTTACAAATGGCTTCATCAGCAATGTATCTACTGTTTGAATTATCCAACAGTCCTATATGGGAGCAGAATGAATGATACGTTAATTAAGGACAGGGAAAAATAAAACTTTATTCAATGGAACTAACAAATGGAATGGATGACAGACTAATGTTATAGCCAGGTACATGGTGGGGAGAGAGATGGGTCAAAATGGAAGGGCATATTGCCCAGGGGAGGGCATGTGTGCCCAGGGGAGGGCATGTGTGCCCAGGGGAGGGCATGTGTGCCGAGGGGAGGGCATGTGTGCTGAGGGGAGGGCATATGTGCTGAGGGGAGGGCATATGTGCTGAGGGGAGGGCATATGTGCTGAGGGGAGGGCATATGTGCTGAGGGGAGGGCATGTGTGCCCAGGGGAGGGCATGTGTGCCCAGGGGAGGGCATGTGTGCCCAGGGGAGGGCATATGTGCCGAGGGGAGGGCATGTGTGCCGAGGGGAGGGCATGTGTGCCCAGGGGAGGGCATGTGTGCAGACTTGTACACGATGAGAAAGGGAGGGTGAGGGAAGGGAGAATGTGGAGTGGAGGAAGTGCTAGCAGCAACAAAGAAGGATCTCCAGAGACCAGGAATCTTAAAGTCATTGTCCTCCAGAGCAAGTACTGGCAAGTTGGGTGTGCAGAAGGTCCTGCCATTGCCAGGCATGGGCTAAAGGTTTCAGATACAAAAATATAGTCCCAGCCAGAAAGTCACTGGGAGAAAAGAACCCAACAGGCAGCAGATCACAATGATCATCTTGGTCCTGCATCAAAATCTGTCCTATTGGCTATCACATGTGTGAAGTGACCGATAAAACATGAAACCATAAAGAAACAATAGCTGTGTCTTTGTGCTTTTACTTTAAAGACTTCAGCAAGTAGTCACTTGAATTGCCCCAAGTCACGAAGTCCTGTGTGTGTTCCTATAGTAGCACACAGGCAAGCTTTTCCAAGAGTCACAGCCCAAGATTAATGTATAAACCACCATATAAAGACTCAAATATGCGTGTCGAGAACTCTCTAATCTCTTTACATATGTTATTTAATACTTACTCTATAGTTAGCATATTATTAATTATAATAAAATTGTTCAGACCACCCACTTAGTCTAGGCAGGAAGCCTCTTCCTTTTCTTAGTAAAATCAACCTTAGCTTTTGGGGATCTTTTAGTATTAGAGAAAAATTGAGCAGAAAGTATGAAATGTTTTCTCTAACCTCATTGAAAGTGTTCCTTAAGAAAATCTAATATTTAGTCATTCAGATGTTGTTATTATTTTAAAGTATAATTTACTTGATTTGTTATTGTTTTATTTTATGACTATTATTATTTTTGAGACAAGGTCTCCTTAGGTAGCTCAGACTGGCCTAGAGATTATGATTCTCCTGTCTCAGCCTTCCATGTGCTAGGCTTACAGGTGAGCAACTCTGTACCTAGATCCATTTCTTGCATTTTAAATAAGGCTAGACTGTGTGGGTTGACTTCTGGGTGCGAAACTGTCTATTTATTCCACTTGAATTTCTATCCAGCCTTTCTTCCCTTTGCTTGCCTCAATTTTTTCACATTAGTATTTTTCTTTACATTTGTATTTTACCATAAAATAACAAATATTTACGCCTCAACTGTAGGTTTGTTATAAAATTAAATCTTCAAGTAGTATTTTATTTCTCCCTTCCTTCCTTCCTTCCTTCCTTCCTTCCTTCCTTCCTTCCTTCCTTCCTTTATTTTTGCGGAGAGACAAAGGGTTTATTTCTCTTATACATTCACAGCACAGTCTATTATCAAAGAAATTCAGGGCAGGAATTCAAGGAAGGCTGGAACCTGGAGGCAGGAGCTGATGCGGAGACCATGAAGGGATGCTGCTTACCGGTTTGCTCCCTGTGGCTTTCTCAGCCCAAGCAACATTTTCTGTGTTATGAATATGTGAAATTGTCCATTGTCACATGAAGCTTAGCACCCGCCATAGAAATATTACTGGTAATTGGTCCTCAGAAGAAACTACCCCATGTATCAAGGTCTATTGGGTAATTGTTTAATATCTTTTTATTGTCTTCATGTCTTCTGGGTCATATTCACTAACTTCCCATCTATCCTGTAGTATATTACTCAATTTTGTTGCATTAAGTTTAAGTGTATTTGTGTGTGCATGTGTGTGGTACATGAGGTGTATCTGTGTGTATGGGGGATGCTCATCTGGGTGCTCATGTTCAATGGCCAGTTGCCAACACTGGGTGTGTTCCTAGATGGTACTCCACCTTACTTCTTTTATTGACAAGGTCTCTCATTATACCTTAAGTTCAGAAATTTCTCTCTGAAAATTCTTATTTACCTCACACTTTGGGAGGTTTTATTTATACACACACATATGCCACATGCATGCATACATTCTCTGTTTCTCTGTCTCTCTCTCTCTCTTTCCCTTTGCCCACAAAAACTGTCTCTAGTTTTTGTTTATGGAGCTTTTATTGAATAGATACTGTATTCCTTGACTCTACCATCCATATCACTTAACTTTTCTCTCCACACGTTCAACTTCTTGGGCCATTTGCTTTGACTTTTGAATCAACATGTCTTGTTTTACATACAGAGGTTAAGCCCCCTCATCTCCCAGAGTGCATTAATTAGATTATTAAAGCATTGTTATGCATTCCCTGCCAGTTCCTGTTAATTCAGTGGCTGTTAAATCTCTCCCCGCCCCTCTCTGAATGTCTAGCGAGTCCTGGGGAATTGGTGAACGAAGGCTGCATCCATTAGTTCATCTTCATGATGGGATTTTCTTTGGTTATTCAGGTGTGTGTCTGGAAGAGGTAGTGTGGTGTGATCCAAGGCCGGAAGCATTCTTTAAGGAGAAACAGACTTTATGTCTGATGTAGCTGCCACAAGGGTGAGAATTCGAAGGCTCCAGCTCCAGTGGCAAGAGATCTGAAAAACATCTCTTTCCTCCTCCTGCTGCTCCTCCTTTTTCTCCTCCTCATGTTCTTTCATTTCTTCCCCATTTCTTTCAAGCATTTGAGGCACAGCACAGGCATAAGCAAAGCATTTTCACTGTGCTACCCAGACAACTGTTGGCATCCAGACAGTTGTCCATTTTCCTTAGAGAGTTGCCATGAAACGTCACCCCAGCGGACACAGGTTCTGCCATTTGTGTTCTACTGTATAGCAGGAAATAGACTCAACATTTCTCTGGTTCTAACAAGAATTCTTCAGTGCATTTTTCTGGTTGCCTCACAGCCTGTTGGCTTGATCACCTCCAGCTTTTCCTAGGTTGGGGGTGATCTTTCCCCTTGCTACCTTTCTCCGTCTTGCAGAATATCCTAACGTTGTTGTTGTCCTGAGTACCCACTCTTTTGTGTCACACTCTTGCGATTTCTTTAACTACTGTCCTCTAGGGATTTCACTGGGGACTCAGTAGGAAAAGAGCTATGCTTATTAGTCCTGAACAAGAGGTGTTAGAGGTCCCCTCTATTTCTTTTAGACAGGGTCCTAAACTTGTTATGTAGCCAGTGATGACCATGAACTCCTCATCCCCCTATTTACTCTTCCTGATTGGAACCTAGGATTACAGATACATGCCACCACTTTATGCTATGCTGAATATCAAACCACGGCTTCATATTGGGTCAGCAAGCACTCTCCCAACTGATCTATATCCCCAGGCCCTGGAACTGTCCTTTTTAAAAGGACTATATTAACGGAAATCATGATGAGGGACTATTCCGCCCTTTCTTGACTACAAGTCATGTGACTTAGGAGAGAATTGGGACCAAATGCATGAGAAGAGGGGAGCTTAATTTTCAGTGGGTCTACAGACCCGGACATCATGAGCCGGAGCGCTGACACTCCTGCCATTCACAGCTCCCTCACCTGCTAGAGAGCACACTTGCCATCTCGTCCACTGGCTGGACTGGTGCTGGGCTGGGGGTGTGTGGATGTGGGGAGCGCTGACATTCCTGCCATTCACAGCTTCCTCACCTGCTAGAGAGCACACCTGCTGTCTTATCTACTCGATAGACAGGTGCTGGGCTGGGGATATGTGACACTCTGAGGGCTGAGGCCTCAGCTTTGAGGTGTGCACAGCTCTTGAGGGTGCGAGGGGAAGACATTCTTTATGAGGCCTTTTGCAATTACCCCTTTCCTCATGAATCACAGCAAATCATTTCCTCTTAAAAAAATTCAGGTAGAAGGTGGAGGGCAGGGAGACTCGGGATTCAAGGAAATTTCCACACAGCAAACACCATTTCCAGGCTTTTCGCAACCCCTTTGATTGCCAACTTGTGCTTGGAGCCATCTCTGGAAAAAAAATCCAATTTGGTATATTTTATGGATTTTATTATAGTGCTGTTTATTTTCCATCCTAGATAGCTAAAGCCGGTGTTAAATAATGCAAGCTTTGTAGCTCTGAAGCGCCAACACAGACTGGATCTGTGTGCTCTGCTCTCAGAGACTCCGGCTTGGAGAGGAGGTGGCAGCTGCAAGGGCCAATTCCCAGTCCCCTTCCGTGCTGAGGGAGCATGGCCTGCTGTGGGCACTAGAAAGCCTTACCCAGGGAGACGGGACACCTGGCACTACTGACTCCGCTCTGAGACTGTAATTGGCATGTGTCCCTGGGCAAGATCCGAAGCCCTGTAGACCTCGGTTTTCTCTCTCATAAAATGTTTAGGGTTTACTACCTATTCAGGCAACTTCATGCTAGATGATCCCAAAGGCTTATTTGGAATATTCTCAGGCTCTTTTAGGGAGACTGCCTTCAGCAGTACAACAAGCTCTTCTGTAAGCAAAAGGAATGCATAACATAGAATGCAGAATTAGTCTGTTTGGGGGATGATATTCGCCACATCACAGGGATATGCAGCCTAAGAAGGAAGGAAGTATCCTTAAAAGAAACATGGCTTGAATGAGGTATAGCTGTTATTCATAATGGCATTTTTTGCTAAGACTCTTAGTGATAACCATTGAGGAGGACTTAAAAACTATCTCTTGTCCTTAATGTCTCTCTAAAGGGAGGATGGTCCCATTTCAGCTTAAAATGAATATGGACAACAAAAGAGTTCTGCAAAAAAATGGGGCCTAAGACTGGAAAGAGAGAGAGGAGGAGGAGGAGGAGGAGGAAGAGGAGGAGGAGGAGGAAGAAGAGGAGGAGGAAAGAAAGGAGAAACATATAGTAATTAGTATTTGTTTTTTAAAAAATGCCTCATGTTTGGTGAAAAAAAATGAGAATCACAATGAGGCATTAAACAACCTCACTTACGTGCACTGAAATATTTGCACGCAAACAATAACGCATACACAAGATCCATGCAAACCCAGTTTTAAGGCAATGTAACAGGAAAAACTGCTAGAGGCCATGGAGCTACAGGTTGATAAACGGAAGGCTTGAGTAGGGTGAGGAGTGTATTTGTAGCATGAAGATGCCTTAGAAGGCAGGAAACCAATTGGGCATAATTCAGTGAGAACAAGTGGGATTTCTCTTGGGTTAGGTATACATGGCCTCTGTATTGGTCATATTGGTCACAGAATGTCTAGGACCCATTTCATGGGTAATGTTATAAATTCTGGGACCAAATCTCACCCTGACAGGAAAGATGGTGGTGTGAGGATGTGTGCTGATCTCTGGGGAGGGGAGGAGCCAGCTGTTTCTCCCCCACAACTTCCCCAGAGTGATGTTAACTTGGTGGTCTTGTCTCTGCCTTCCACTGGGACAGAACTATCTGAACAGCTGCTTTCCTTCTTTGATGAGCACACAAATCATTAGGGAACTTGTCTTTAATGGCATCATCCCCAGGAGATGGTGATCTGGGGGTTTGGGCTGAAATTAGGAAATGCTGTAATTTAAACCAGCGCCCAGATGATTCACAGGCAGGTGTCAACTCCAGATGAGTTTTGGAAAAATTTAGACAGCTGGACACTGTAGGCATATTTTGGGTTTAAGGATGGTCTAAATCTTGTCCTCTGGGTATCTTCTCACCCTGACCTCCTGAGATTCTCAGCAGAGGCCTGGCTCTTCTCTTGTCTCTTCAGGTATCTGCAGAACTTGACTTGCCATATCCACAGTCTGCTTGACAGAGGCTGATAGCAGCTTTCTCTTATAGACACTTGCTTGGTAAGGGCTCCAGGCCAATGACTGCCGAGTGATGTTATTCCTGGAGATAAAAATGGTGATGTAGAAACAGATATAGATAGTTAGCACAGTTTTCTTGCTTTGGGGTAACTAAGGATTGTTTGCTAATCTTTAGATTGTGTGTGTGTGTGTATGTGTGTGTGTGTGTGTGTGTGTGTGTGTGTGTGTATGTCTGCCAGAGGCCAGAGGACAACCTCAGCTGCCAGTCAGTTCCTCATACACTGTCCCTACTGTTTTCTCAAGCAGGGTTTCTCACTGGGACTGGGTTCACTGATTTGCCTAGGCTGAGTGACCTGTGAGTGCCAGGGACCATCCAATCTCTGCTTCTCTGGTGCCGATTACAAGCATGACCCTCCACACTTTGCTTTTTTTTTTTTCGAGACAGGGTTTCTCTGTGGCTTTGGAGCCTGTCCTGGAACTAGCTCTTGTAGACCAGGCTGGTCTCGAACTCACAGAGATCCGCCTGCCTCTGCCTCACGAGTGCTGGGATTAAAGGCGTGTGCCACCATCGCCCGGCTCACACTCTGCTTTTTAACTGAGAATGCTGGGGAATGAACTCAGGTCTTCATGGTTGCATAGCAACCCCTTTATGCACTAAGCCTACTTCCCAGTACCCTGTTTTAGACTTTTAGTAACAAAATAGATAGCAGTGGTTCTGGGTATAACATGTTTTGTTTTTGTTTTTTTCCCCCATATATGGAGCATTTTTTTTAGGCTGCCTCTAGATATGAAGTTAGTTTTCTGAAACCCCACACTTTTTTTTTAATTGAGAAAAAAAAATTTTTGCCTCCTCCCAGCCTCCCACTCCTCCCGCCCTCCCCCCACTCCTCTCCCCCTCCCTCTCAAGTCTGAAGAGCAGTCAGGGTTCCCTGCCCTGTGGAAAGTCCAAAGTCCTCCCCCCTCCATCCTGGTCTAGGAAGGTGAACATCCACTCTTTGTCTCTTAGTCACTTCTTTCTAACGGAATGCACAGGAGCCCAAGGAAGCCATGTGAACAGGGCCTTGATTGCAAGTACCAGCCAGAGTCCCAGCTCTGGGTGATCACCTAGATGTCTTTTCAAAGAGTAGCTTACAGGAGCCGGGCGGTGGTGGCACACGCCTTTAATCCCAGCACTCGGGAGGCAGAGGCAGGCAGATCTCTGTGAGTTTGAGACCAGCCTGGTCTACAAGAGCTAGTTCCAGGACAGGCTCCAAAACCACAGAGAAACCCTGTCTCGAAAAACAAAACAAACAAACAAACAAAAAGAGTAGCTTACAGGTAGCTAGATATTGAGCTACTCAGCTACTCAGTTTCAACCCTGGCAGTTGCTGAGGTAGAGTCTGGCTGGGCATCAGGGTTCTTACCAAGCTCCTTATGTAGTAGGTGTAAGATTGGGGAACCAAGAGTCCTCTTTTTTTTTTTTTTTCAAGACAGGGTTTTTCTGTGTAACATAGCTGTTCTGGAACTAGCTCTTGTAGACCAGGATGACCTCGAACTCACAGAGATTTGCCTACCTCTACCTTCTGAGTGCTGGTATTAAAGGCGTGTACCACCACCACCCAGTTTATTTAAAATTTTCTAACTGTATTATTGCTGGCATGAATGTGCATGAGTATGGGTGTGAACATACCACGGTTTGTGTGTGTGTGTGTGTGTGTGTGTGTGTGTGCAGGTCAGAGGTCAATTTTGTAGAGTTGTTCCCCTTTTACCCCTTTATGCAGGATGTAGGTTCCAGGAATTGAACTCAGGTCATCAGGCTTGCACACAAGTGCCTTTACCTTCTGAGACTTCTTGATGGCCCGAGAACCACTGTTCTTAAACATATTCATTTTCAAGTCTCCACCTAGAGATTTTGGCTCTCTGTGTGTGGGGCTCAGGCATCTTCAGTTTTTCCAGTCTTTTCTCCCGCTCGTTTGTGTTTGGAAACTTTTGATTTCAACAAAACCCTTAGGTTCCGGCCAGGCTCAGTTTGCTTGTAATTCCTATTTTATGGCTCATTAACTGACAACTTACTCTGTTGGGCGAATGCACTGACCTCTCTAAGTTGTTTTTACCTCTGCAAATTGGGGGTAAGAGGGGTGTGACTTCCCAGCCCTACAGTGTGGTGCAATCATTTCTCACGTCTGTTCAAGTCAGACAGCTGGGGTTTGGATCCGAATTCCCCGGATGCAAACTGAAATATCTACTACATCTTCTAATCCTATGCATCTCAAGCTAGACGGTGCACCCAAGCCTCCCGATGGATGATGTTGGTGAAATGCAGATTCCGGTTTAATGGGCCCAGGGAAGCTTCTGTGATTCACTGTTTCTCAAAAGCTTCAGGGTCATATGGTGCAAGCCTGTGACTGCTACAGGGTTAGGGCAAACCCGAAATGGGGGACCCCTTCTTACAGAAGCGGGATGGGAGGATCATCTATGATAAACAGTTTTCTTCTCCCACAGTCCTATACACACTTCCTCATGGCAAGTTTTCTTATTTAATGCTGTGGCAAATAAATAAATAAATAACTGAATAAAAATAAAATAAAGACAAAAGAAGTTTTAGGTTGTGCGCATTGCACAATGTCACCTTCAAAGGCAAATGCAAGGTCAGTGACCTCACAGGTAAGCCTAGAGCTGGAGCATCTGTGTGTGTTTCATTCATAACACATTAGTGATATTACTCCAGAAAACTAACTTAACTGCTTTGATTTCTTGATTCATACACTGCCTGCAACACCCTCAACCCTTGGATTCGGAGACCCAAGGGAATGAGGAAGCACGGAGAGGAACGCGAGCTGTGTGTTCTTCCCTATCTCTCCTTTACTCATCATTTTCAGCTTTAAGTGGCTGCTAACATAGGGACGCAAGGCTACCTTGGTAGTTTCTCTTCCTAGATCGCTGGGTTTTGCTTCTGTGTTCAGGGAATGGGCTGGGGACTCCAGAAGCACTCTTACTTAGCTGATTTGCTTTGAGTCTCCCTGAACTTCATATCAACCATCCCGCTCTTACGGGCATCACAAATACTGGATGTGAACAGCCTGCAAAAATCTACCCATGATGCTCGTATCTCTTGTGCTTTGGTACACGTTCCATGTCCTTTTGGACTTCATTTTCTAAACACAAGTTGAAAGATTATTAAGAATTTTGAAAGTAACAGAGCATTAAATCAAGCATGGTTAGCCTCAGCAAAGGACCTATGAGACTGTATGAGCTACACTTCCAAGAAGCCAGCCATATCCATCCTTTCAGTAGCAAGGATCTGGTCTCTCTGGGGTTGCTATCCACTGAGAATTGTGAAATAGGAGCTACCTTGCAGGCATACTTTGGCATATAACAGGACTCAACAAATATTTATTACCTTTATTTTAATGTCTTCCCATGGAAGAAGTAGCAGCCTAGTAGAAAATTCCTTGGGATGCTCAAGTAAAACTGACCCACAGTGGATGAACTAATGTATGACCCAGGACTGTGCTGGGCTTGGTGTCCAGTCCTAGGAAGAGTATTGGCAACTGGCTGAGACTAAGTGCAGCCAGGGCCCAGGAACTCAGTGCGGATTCTTGGACTCAGAGAGAGGCCCAGGTTTGCAGTCACTGAGTGGGAGGACTGCAGTATTTGCTCATGTTTGTCCCTTGTATTCCTGCTGCTTTTGTTCTCTGAGCTAATTCCTGTTTGAAGAGCTGATATTTAATTCAACAGCCCCCCATGGAGCCTTGTGTCTGTGATAGAAGTTTCTAAAAAATCTCTCAGTCAACAAAATGATAACAGCTGGTCTTTGAAACTCTGGGAGCTCTAGACTTGGGAGGTACAGGGGGAGGGAGAACTAAGGCAGCCCAGGATTGGGGCTGGGGAATGCACTATTTGTTAGGGATAATGAGGCAAAAATGTGACAGAGGTTTTTATTACAAATAATAGACAGAAGTCTTCAAACAACAGCAGAGAGTCATTAAAAAAAAGAAACAGAGTTAAATAATTGTCTAATTAGCAGGCACCAAGAAAGCAAAATTTATTCCATTAGAACTTCTTAAGGGAGAGTCAATAAATTCACAGCTGGGTGTTCACTGCCTCAGGAATGCAGAGAACGTGGGTTGTGCGGGTACCAGCTTGTTCTTTGATCCCTTTGTCAAGCTTACTTTTCGATTAACACAAGGTGAGCTTTGCAGCAGAGAACCGCTTGGCTCAGTGGCTTTCCTCAACCATGTCATTAAGCTCTAGAACAAGTAGTGAGCCTTCCAAAAGCCAGGAACGGTGGGGACTGTACTATTAACAACGTGACCAGTTCGCAGGCACACACAGCCTCACAGTTTATGAGGTGTGTTGACACATGCTAGTCTTATCAAATGCTGGAAGCCATTCAGAAAGGGGAGCAGAGTGGGAGGAGGGAAGTGTGTGGGACCCTGGGTGGCAGCTACCTGCTGAGAACTGAAACGCCACTGTGCAGCAGCGATGTGACCTTCTTCCAGAAAACTCTTGACCAGAAGTATGATGTGGAAAGTAATTATTATTTGGTTAAGGAACTTAATGCAAAATCTATTTATCTGGGTAATAAATAAACTGACCCTTGTTAGAGTAAGTAGTCCCATTCCAGAGAAGCAGTTAATTCAGACTCAGGAAGCCACTGTTAGCCCTTCACGAAAACATTGATGGATGCCTTATGGTGTCTCTCAATCTTAAACTATCATGTCAGGAACTGGTCCAATTAGAGTCAGGCCCCCTGAGCTGGAATACCTGCCTTAAACCAGACCTCCCATTCTCACAAATAATACTCTCCTAGGAAATGAGAGTCCATTCAAAGAATAAATCTCCCTTCTCCAGTAAGCAATGATTTGACTTTGAGGAGCTGCTTTATCAGAAATTAGCAAGCCACACGGTTTCAGACCCTGGCTGTCTTTAAGAGTTCCAAGCTGTTTGTTCTTGGACAAAATTTCTTCATCCTTCTGAACCTCACTTTCCTGATCTGTAAGATGACTACCAACCCCACTGCTTTTTTAACGAAGCTTATGTAGCTGAACAGATACTTAAAACAGGTACCTTCTACATTTGGGTCAGCAAGATTTCACCAACACCGGGGAGATGTTGGTCACCGCAAAGAACCTCTGGTCACCAGATGCACAAGTGCTGGGATCTCACACAGTGACTATGGTTAGTAGTGCTGTGTTGTTTAGTTGAAATTTGAAAAAGAAGGAGTTTTCTTCTTAAAGCGTCCTCATCCCACAGTTAGATTGTGTGTGCACAAATAGACAAACAGAAGAGGAATTATGAGTAGTTATGGATATATTCGTTAGTTTATTGCAGTAGTGACTGCACAATGTTTATTCAGTGACCACATGGTATACAGTGAATAACTATAATTTTTCAACTAAATATTTTGAAAAAAACAAATGCTGAGGTATACCTATATATAAACAACACACATATAAAATATATATGTTTATATACATATACACACATATATACATAAATATACACATACATATTTATTACTGCACATCCCGCCTGTCTGTGCTCTATGCACTGCCATACAGTTCGTGAACTGGGCAAGGGGCTGGAGATTAAAACACACAGAGATACACAGACAGAGACATGGGTCATCCTTGAAACAAGAATTCTCCCTTTATTGTGTCCAGGGGCCACTTATATAGGGATAGCCATGACCCAGCCAAACCCACCAGAGTGGTTACTCTCCTGCCATCAGGAATTCCTGAGGGTCTTGTGCTCAGAGCAGCTGCAAGCTGTCTCAGAGCAGATGAAAACAAGTTGTTTACAAGACATTCCAGGATCTGGGTGTTCACAGCTCCCAACAATACATGTATGTACGTGTGCATGTATGTGTTTGTGTATGTGTGTGTGTGTGTGTGCACGTGTGTGTGTGCGCGTGTGTGTGTGTGCGCGTGTGTGTGTGTGTGATTTGAATCTGGTAAATGGGCTGATCAGTTCCCATGCTTGTTTATTCTGATGGAACAAAAACTTTCCTTAAAACAGGGCTGCTTCAGGAAATGAAAATTAAAACCTCTTCCATTAGAGAAAACTAATTTAAACAATTTGAGGATAAAATGTCAGAAGGATGTCATACAAAGTATACAAATTGGCTATAACATGTATGCTATCTTCATATGAGATTAAATGGAGGTGATGCTATCTTAAAGGGTCTGTGGTTTTCTTCTCAAGTATTCAGAGGACTTTGGGAGGATTACTGAGCATCTTGATGGTTTCTGATTCCTTCTGGGGGATAGGTTGTGTCAGTTTGAAGTGAGAGTTGGTGAGCCTAAGATTACGTCACACGCTTGAGTTCTTCACAGACTTAGTTATGGAACCGTTTGCAGATTTATGGGGAGTGTTTGCTGCAGGCTAGAGATGATGTTTGCTTTAGAAAAAGCCTCAGTGAGGGAGCTGCCTTACAGAGTGGCCTTCTGCATGACTCTGCTGCTAGGAACACTCGGCTCACCCATCATGCCATCTCTTACAGAGGACCTTTGCCATTTCCTGTCTCTGGTCTCTCCTGTAGATTCACCTCATGGCTCCTGCGAGTGATTCTGACCCACGTTGGTCTTCCATGCCTTGCTTCCCAAAGTGACATCTGGAGGCCAGTGTCATCAGGGGAGCGATGTCCAGATCCCAGTAGGATGAAAACAGGATCTGAGTGTTGTGACAGCTTTGTAGCAAAGTGATGCCGCCATGGAATTCAAGCAGGTGATCGGTGACTCACTGATTAGGGTCCAGACCAATTCTGTAGTTCTGCTGGGCTCACTGGGAGCTGTAGATTGCAGTAGAACGCTGTCCCCACAGGCATGACACAGCCATTACCATCTTAAAATTAGAACAGTTCTGATTACCCGCACAGGACCCTCATGATCTGGCCTAATTAACATTTCGGCATAGGAGGAAGCTCTGGAAACTCTGGAAGGGTCATTAGATTCTCATCTGAGATTCATCCCACCCCCATCCCTATTCTATATGCAGGTCAATGCCTCACGCCACAGCTGCATGTGGTCCAGGACTGAGGGGGGCTAGAGTACATGAGAGGTACAAGGCTGCCCGGGTGAGGATGAGGGATGAATCTGGTACTGCAGCTTTTCTGAACTGTAACTCATGATGGGGTTGGGGAATTTCAGTGATGAAGCTGCCAAAGGGTCACCTGTGCTCTTGTGGGAAACCCTTCACCTATTCTCCTGTAAGGCACCTTAATGAATTCATGATTCACCTAGCCATACTAGCATGGGATTGTTTCTTAGTTTGGACAGTGCCCTTACTGTAGTAAGTGGACATTTCTGTGGATCTTCCTAGGAAAGGCACACAGTAGTGGAGGTTGCCCACTAATCACCTCAGCAGAACCGTATACTAGTCTACAGTGGGCCAAATGCTAAAAACAAGCAAACAAGACGAAGGCAAACAAAAAGAATGCCCATCACCGCAGATAGATTGAGAGATACTGCTCTCAGGGCTGGTTATTTTATACAGAAGTTGTAATCAGCTTTTCAGCAGCTGCCATCCTGCTATGAGACAAGGCCTCAGACCTTGATCAGGGATTGAGACCAGCCCAGGTGCTTGAGAATAATTAAAGTTTACAACTCATCTGGCATTCTTCTGTATACCAGAAAATGTGATGGTGTCTTAAAACCTGTCTGGAAGTGGAGAAGCCATGGGTCACCTATTTCTCTACTGTGTGAAAACACAAGTTGACCAAGTTCTGAAGACACAGTGGAGTATAGACTTGGATAAGCCTATCCTCTGTGGCATTCAGTGTTAATGAGAACGTGACCTTGGGTTGTGGCATCACTCACCTCACTTTTACAAAGTGAGAGGTCCTTCTGAAATGTACTTCCCACAAAAACACTGGTACTTGTAGAAAAAAACAAAATAAGTATTTTCTTCCAGATGATTGTCTCTGGAAGTCATTCTTTTTTTAACACCATTATTTTTTATAGTTTTTAAAAATGGTTTTCATTGAGCTATATATTTTTTCTCCACTTCCTTCTCATTCTCTCCCCTCCCCTTCAACCTTCTCCCATGCTCCCATTTTACTTAGGAGATATTGTCTTTTTCTACTTCCCATGTAGATTAGATCCATGGATGTCTGTCTTAGGGTCTTCATTGTTGTCTAGGTTCTCTGAGAGTGTGAATCATGGGCTGGTTGTTGAAGGAGGGGACCACTTGTTCTTTCCAGCCGCTTGGCTGCTTATCCCCGTAATCATCACACAGAGACCATATTATTTGAATTGCTGCTTGACCCATTAGCTCTAGCTTCTTATTGTCTAACTCTTACATCTTAATTTACCCCATCTTCATTAATCATTATTTTTTTTTTATTTTAGCCATTCTGACAGGTGTAAGATGATATCTCAAAGTTGTTTTGATTTGCATTTCCCTGATGGCTAAGGAGGTTGAGCATGACCTTAAGTGTCTTTTGGCCATTTGAACTTCTTCTGTTGAGAATTCTCTGTTCAGTTCAGTGCCCCATTTTTTAATTGGGTTAATTAGCATTTTAAAGTCTAGTTTCTTGAGTTCTTTATATATTTTGGAGATCAGACCTTTGTCTGTTGCGGGGTTGATGAAGATCTTCTCCCAATCTTTTTTGGGACAGTAGGTTGCCTTTTTGTCTTAGTGACAGTGTCCTTTGCTTTACAGAAGCTTCTCAGTTTCAGGAGTTCATGTTGGAAAATCACAACATAGCTCAGGTTCTTTTAATTCTGTAATCACAGGTTCCCTTTAAATTATCATCTTGTTTCTAATACCTCTGCTCAGTTTCAAGCCTTGTAATTGCTTGGCTGCAGCTTGCAGTACTATTGTATGGAAGAGAGGCTGTAAGAGTAATCCTGGCAACTTCTGCTTACTACTTAAGACTTATGCAATCCTTCCAGTTTATATGCGGGAAGGGCTTATGCCTTCTGGCAAAACAGCAAAGATGATAGTTCATATGTGATTACATATGTGTGTGATTACATGCATGTGTGATTACATGGATCACTTGAGCCTTGGCTAAAATCATATTCTTGGATGATCACTAACTCATGGCTCCCTAAGCAAAGAAAAGCCCACATTTTTGACATATAGTCATTGAGGTAATAAATGTGTGCCATTTTGAGTTATTAGGTTTGTGATAATTTATTCCAAAAAAAATAAAGACATGTTCTTTGGATTTTGTTCTTTCTTATTGTCTTTGCTCCCATCTCCTTTAAGGGATCCAGGGTAATTAGGTTTAGAATTCCTTCCTAAAGGGCACAGGCTGAGTCACCAGCTTCGTATTGCTCCCATGCACCAACCTTTTGTTAGCTCCTCTTCCCTCTCAGAGGAAACACCTTACTCCTTAGAGACATAGTGGCCTTTCCTACTGTTTTTTCCCAAGCCCTATATTATAGTTCCCAAAGGCATTTTCATGTACCTTGCTCTTTCACACCACAGACCTTCGGACTAGCCCTCAACCTAGATTATATTTTCCTTCATTCTTACCCTTCAAGACTCTCTTCAGTTTTCTGTAAATTCTTTTGTTCTTTCATGATAGACCAGGTTTCCTACCATATAGCCTCTGGAGCCATTCTTTGTGTCCAGGCTTACACTAGTTTCACTCTATTATAATTCCTATTTAGGCATTTGTAACACTCTCATGATAAAATGATAAGAATGCAACAGGGTTGCAGCCTTGACTTCTTATCCTGTATAAGCGTGATGTTTTGCCATCTGCTTTCCAGCGCTGGTACAAAGAACAGAATAAATGACTCAAGACATTCTGATGAGGTACAGCATAGAGTAAACCTTTCTAGACCTCCACCCACAGATGAGTGTTTACTCCTGGTGGCTATCTACTAAACGGTAAATAGCTGGCACCATCACCAATGCAAACTCCTATGAATCATGAAGAATGGTCTCATGATAGGTTTATAACAATCCTTACCTTAGATCTACTTCAGGTGTCTCTTTAGGCCTGTGCTCAGGTTTAGCAAATTTTGGTCTTTCAAAATATTTTTAAACATGTTTGTATAATTGGATTAATGCCAGTAAAATAGCACAAAGTCGTTCTATATTGAGGTCAGAGAAAGTGCAGAATGATGTTCTCTGTCCATAATCCCCATGGCATCAGTCCAAGGTATTTTCTAAACAGCGCCCCACATCAATCTTAGTAAATGGACTGAGGAGCAAGGTACTAGAAGCTGCCAGAGTGATACTTGAAATCTGTCCTTTCCCCTTTCCTATTGAGGCAGCCACAATATTAATACAGTTTTCCTTCATCGGTTGGGCTTTGGTGTTTCTGATTTGGAGTGGCGTTATTAAAAAGCCTGTTAGCGGCACCTTCCAATTATTTTTGCAGGTGTGATGTTTAACTGAGAGATTTTTCTCTTTGGCTTCAAATGCTTTGATTTCTTCATGTGAGGAAGAGTTGCTTTAGCTACCATCTCTCACACTTTAGTTTTCTGTTTATTTCACATTGTGCTTTTCCTTCGAAGAACTTATCATAGAAGCACAAGATTATTTGCCTAATGTTTGCCATCCAGCTAGACTGTAAGTTCCAGGACACGGTGGTGTGTGCTTTGTTGCTCCTGTTACCAGCAAGTATTGATATATAAAAAAGAAGATATTCTCTTTCCATTAGATTTTCTTCTACCTTTGCCACTCTGCTCTCCCCATGCAGTTTGGGGAAGAAAGGAAAACTGGCACATTGTTTATGTGACTTTTGCGTCCTCTTTGTTATGCTTTGAGTCTGTGAAACAGAAAGCTTCAGTCAATTTCAGTCTGTGTTGCTCTGGTTGATAAGCAACAGCCTTGTGAAAGCAGAAATGACTCAGCATAGATGAAAGGTTACCTTGAGATTATAGGGAAGAAAATCACTCAGCTATGTGGCTTGGAATTTGATGAGCAGATGACGAGAAACGTGCTTCATTCAGCCATTTGCTCTCCCCTTTGGTATGGTTCCGCATCCACTTGGATATTTCTATTCCCATCCCTCGAGTTATTAGGTCAGCTTTACCCTAGATTGACACCTGAGAGACTTAGGACCCTAATACCTGTCTTGTTCTCCTGCATACCTTCCTTGGTCCCTTTTTGGCACTGTGACAAAAGCAACTTTGGGGGAGGGGGCTTCATTTTGATCCATGGATCAGAAGTTTCAGTCCGTGATGGCATATAGGCCTGGGGGAGGGGAGAACTTCCTGCTGACAGGAATGTGTGTAAGCAGAACTATATATATCATGGCAACCAGGAAGTACAGAGAGGGAAGGAGGGAGGGAGGAAAGAAGGGTGGGTGAGTAGGAGGGAAAGAGAGAGAAGAAGGAAGAGGAAGAGGATGACCCAGGGGGGCAAGATACACCCTTCAAGTATATATATGTATATATGTATGGATAAATGCTTGAGATTATAATTTAGTTACAAAATATTTCCCTTCCTTTGCATTCCTACAAACCCTCTCATATACTCCTCCCTACTCAGCTTCAAATGGTCTCTTTTCCACTAATTATTACATGCATATATATATATATACATACATACATCCATGTATATTCTTATATATAGCACATTAAGTCTGTATGATATTACCTGTATGCATATTTTCAGTGCTGGATCCTTGGCATTAGACAACCAATTGGTGTACTCTTCCCTGGGGAAAGTCACCTCTCCCATTCCCAGCTTTCCTCGGTTGCCCACAGCTCTTGCATAGGACTGAGACCTGATGGACTTTTCTGTGTCTCCTTTGACATGTTTGGTGTCGTGCAAATGTTTAGTTTACATTTGGGCCATCATGTTGGTGAAATTTTGTGGGAATACTTCTGCTATTACTAGGAGACACAATCTTACAAAAAATTTTCTGATCCTCTGGCTCTTATAGTCATGCCACCACCTCTTTTGTAATGTCCCTAAGCCTTAAGTACAAGAGTGTTTTGTAGTTGTATCTACTGGGACTTGGCTCCACACTCTGGATTTTGATTGATTGCTGTTTTCTGTTCTAGCCTGTCTGTTGCAAGGTGAATTTTCCTTGATGATAGATGAATGCCATGCTTATCTTTGGGTAAGGAACAAATGTTTATAAATTGTTGTTAGGGATTATGCTGATTTAATAAATTAGTCATTGTAGACTCTGCTGCAATAACCATGACTTCCCTAACACTGAGCAGTTGGGTAGGTTTCTAGTCCCAAGCACAGTCTCCTTCATGCTGATCAGGTCTTAGGTTCAATTAGGGAGCTGTTGGTTACGGCACATATACACTACTACTGTGCCTTTAGTGCTATTGTGTCATGCTAGTCATTGATGTGATTCATGGGCATCATAGCTGGGTAGGGCTTTTGTTTGTTTCCTCCGTTGGAAGCTTGCATGGTGCCCTCTGATACCATTATCGTCAGTCTTCAGGGAGAGGCCTTCGGGTCAGTGCCAGTCCAGGGATTTCTGGGCCCTGGTTCTGAAATGCATGGTGTCCTTGAGCAATAGAAATTTACCTTCCAACTCTATGAGACATCCAAGAGCGACAGCAATAGGTGGTGTGTATTGGGAGTCTCTCAGACATCTTTGGCTGACAACTCAACAGGGAGTTCCTGTCTTTCTAGGTGGTCTTTGGATGTTGGAAGAAATATTGTCAGTCAGATGAGAAAAGGTCTTTAAAACTATCTATGTATATTTACACATGCAGTTACATGTATTATAGGGTTTTTCTGTAGATAGTTAGTAGCATGAATCTCTGTGGACTTTCCAGACATCTTTATTATTATTTTACCCGTATCACCATTCTGTATTTAGCCCTCTCCTTCCCTAAAGAACCCTCTTTTCCCATTTCCCCTATCAGATCACTTGTACCCTGATAGTTCCCTCTCTATTTGTCCCCAACCCTCCTTATCCTGACTGTGGTCCCATTTTATTTTCCTGGTTTTTTTTTTTTTTATTAGTTACTACAGACTGGGAGCTAGCAGCTTTCAGAAAAAGAGAACATGAAACTTTTATCTTTCTGGGTGTAAGTTACCCCACTCAATATGATCTTTTCTAGTTCATCTATTTACCTGTAAAGTTTGTGATTTCATTTTTCTTTACAGATGTGTATACATACCTCATTTTCATTATCTCTTCATTGGTTGAAGGACATTGAAGTAATCTGTGGAGTAGGATGCTGAATCCATTGGGTTTAAGGCAAGGGAACAACTGACAACAAAGGCTGGAGAGGATGTGGGGAAAAGGGAGCCCTCATTTGCTCTTGGTGGAATTGCGACCTGGTGCAACCACCATGGAAATCAGTGTAGAGCGTTCTCGGAAAGGTAAGCAGGAATTTACCATAATACCCAGCATATGTATCTCTTTAGTGACAGACTTCCTCAAATCAGTCTCTACCCATTAATAGCTTATTCTGTATGAACCAATCAATAGATTAGCTCATTGATGAATTTAGCACCATCATGATCTAATCACCTGCCAGTAGTGCCACCAGGTGGCAGCCAATCTTTCAACACACGAGCCATTTGGGGAAAACTTTCTATTTCACCATGATAGCGACATTAGATGTAGGTCAGACCACTCTCCCATCAGTTACTCTGGGTTCCTAGAAGTCACTCTATGAAGTCATCAATAACAAAGTAACAGCAACAGGGCAAAACGAGAGTAAAATGCTTTAGGAAAAACTGCTTATAGTTTACTTAATATGTTTAGTAATTGCTAATCTCCTATTACAGTTGGCTTCCCATTGATTCAATCAAATGGAAAACACTCAGAAAAAAATAGGTTTATTGAACATTTTCAATAAATGCTCCACCTTTATCCTTTCCGTTATCCCTAAGCAATACAGGAATTATTTGTACAGACATAATATAGATTTGGTAATACAAACAACATAATTTTGCGGTATGCGGGGGAAGGAACATATGGCACATGTAGCAAGCTTTCTTGGATTGCCAGCCCCCAAATCATGACTTGGAGACTTATACTAATTACGAATGCTAGGCCGTAGCTTAGGCTTGCTTTTTTTTTTTTTTTAGAAAACTTAAATTAACTCATTTCTATTAGTCTATGTGCTGTCCTGAGGCTTGTTTATCTTATCTGCGTACTGACCATCTTGCTTTCCTGCTTCCTCCATGTCTGTCTGTCTCCCCGCGCTCCCCACCCCCAGCTGGTTGGCCAGCTTCTCTTTTTCTCTCTGCCCAGCAGCCCTGCCTATTTCTCTTTAGCTATTGGCCATTAGGCTTTTTCATTAGACTGATCAGGTGCCTTAGACAGGCAATGTGAAACAATAACACATATTTACACAGTTAAACAAATGCAACACATCTTTACATAGTTAAACAAATATTCTATTCCACAACAGGCATAGTAAATACTGCAACTTTCTACAATAGGAACTTGGGCATCCAAGGCCTTTGCTACCTGTGCTGAACTTTGAAGCTAATCCCCTATAGATACCAAGGAACAGCTTGAATGAAAGCCAGACTGCATTCTAAATACTCTTTGTTTGATGGGGAAGCTCAGCCAGTCACGTCTGGCTTGGGTGTGGCCACCTGGAGCCAGGTAGATAAACAGGGGAGATAAGTGCCAGCGCTCTCTGTGCCCTGCTTGCCTGACCTTGCTCCTTGCCTATGGACGTCAGAACTTTTTACTCCGGGCGCAGATGTGATTGGCTGAGCTTCCCTATCATTTGTTGTCAATTTACTAAAGAGAGCTCACAGGTAAAAGAAAAATACATATAACTGTGAATACATGCTGGGCTTTGGTTGTTCTGAAATTTAGTACATAGACTAATCTTGTACTATTACTTGAACTCTCAACAATCCACCTGCTTCTGCCTCCCCAGTGCTGGGATTAAGGTGTGTTCTACCATGCCTGGTCTGTAACTTATTTTCTTTTCCTTCTCCTTCTCCTGCTCCTCTCCTTTTCCTCCTTCTACTTCTTGCCAATTTAGGCAGTTATCAGTAGAACAATTGTGTTCCTTTAGAAATGTCTTGTTCCTTGTGAGACTTCTCAAAGTCCAGTTCATCACATACCTGGGGCTCAAACATCCTTCCTTGCTCTGTTTCTGGTGGAATGCAGTCACATTGGATGTTATAGCTACCTTCTCTGCACATCTCTTCTTAGTAATATACAAGCTAATCTTAGTCATTGTTATTATGTAGAAAGTAGCATTTTGTGATGGTTTTGTTTGCATATGGGAGAATATGTGTTCTGGTATACATGTGTTGGGGTGTGTAGAGGTCAGAGGTCAGCTTCAGCTGTCCTCCTTTAGGAGCCTTCCATATTCTTTTTTGATACAGAGTCTCTCACTGGTACCTGGGGTCTATCAGGGTCTCTCACTGGGACCTAGGATCTATCAGGGTCTCTCACTGGGACCTGGGGTCTATTAGGGTCTCTCACTGGGACCTAGGATCTATCAGGGTCTCTCACTGGGACCTAGGGCCTATCAGGGTTTCTCACTGGGACCAGAGGTTTATCAGGGTTTCTCACTGGGACCAGAGGTTTATCAGGGTCTCTCATTGGGGTCTCTCACTGGGACCTGAGGTTCTATCGGGATCTCTCACTTGGACCAGGGGTTTATCAGGGTCTCTCACTGGTACCAGGGGTTTATCAGGGTATTTTAATGGATCTGGGGTTTAGGATGGCTGGCCAGAAAGCCCCGGGATTGCCTGTCTCCAGTTTTCTAAGTGCTGGGATTACAAGTGTGTGTCACCAGGCAGGCATTGTAGGTTCTGGATTTCTGACATGGCTTCCAAGCTTGCATGACAAGCCCACTACTAACTGTTTTGTCATGTCTCCAACCCATGTTTTGTCATTTTTTATTTAAAGAATAATTTTTGTCTAGTTTTAAAGCAGAAAAGAGAACTGCCCTTTCTAAGTGAGAGCCACACATAAGGCTCTTTCTAGCTCTCTCCAGCCGGTTTCGACTAGATATTTCTCAGCTTTCACTACCAGGGCAGGGTGCTCATTTGGGACTGTCGATGATAGGCTGATTATTAATTTGAGCCTGTCCCCCCCGCCCCGTGTGTGTGTGTGTTTGTGTGTGTGTGTGTGTGCACGTGCCAACTTTCTGTCATTCTATAAGTCAGGTTGCATGTCACATAAATATATCTTCAAGACTCCTGCATTACATGTTAAAAGCAATTCTGAATTTGTTTTCCTTCTTGCCTGTGTTGAGAATAAAGTATTAAGGAAAGAGGTACGTTAGGTAAGTAGACCAAACAAGGTCACAATTGTCATAATATCTGCTTAGCATATCATCTCTCTCATTAAGACAAAGAAGGTCTGGGTTTACAGAAAGTCCATAAACATTCTCTCAAATCTTCATAAAGGGTTGAAGAGATCAGTCAGTGATAAAGAACACTTGCATCTCTTCCAGAGGACCCATGTTTGCTTCCCAGCACCTACCTCAGGCGGCTTACAACTGCCTGTAACTCCTAACTTCAGCTTTTGGGGATCCGGTGTCCTCGTCTGTCACTCCAAAGCACTATCCTTGCACTCATGGGCACAAACCTACACACACACACACACATACACACACTTTAAAAATATGTAAAATTACCTTGGAAAATGGTCACAAGGCAAGGATTCTTCATAGCAAAGATCTGGAGGGATATTAAGAGATGAGTAATACAGATGCTTCGACTTTCAGTGAAAGGGAAGGTAATTTTGACTATGTAGTTTGTGATGGCTTTATAGAGACATGCATTTGTCAGCTCAGTCCCCTAAAATCACATCATTTCTCAACATTTTTTTTCATTTACATGCACACAACTCCAAATGCCTCTGGTTGGTATTATGGGACATGCTACCATCATGCAGGTACCAGGCATAATGAAGTGCTAATGCTTATCCAACCCAACAGCAGCATCCACGTAAAGAGCAAAGATGATTAGTCAGGAGCAGACAGACATGCATTAGTCCTACTGCACTTTGATACTTCCCCCCTTAGTTTACTGAAAGATTAACTAGAGAATACCTGAGTAGGAGACAGAAGATCTAGACAACGTAATTAAGACGGTAGCTCTTATCTTCATCCTTGCGTTCGTCTGTGGCTCATCCCAACTCTCTGTAATCAGAAATGGCACCTTCTCTACAAGTGGAACATATCCCAAAGTGCAATTATATTAGCTCTAAAGAGTGGCTCCACACATTTTCAAAATCACAGACAGCATTCTCAGAATCCAACACCATGACATTAATTACCAAGCCAGAAAGTAAATATTTCTGCCACCTATATCCCTGTAACCCATATCTGAATTAAAAGTGAAGTCAAAACTGGAACTGGAGAACATTTAGAAAATTAAAGTAATAAGGACATCACATATGAAACTATGAGGAATATAATTAAAGCTATGCTTCCTAAGTGGTACTTTAAATATTCATTGCAACCAGAAAGAAGAGAAAGATGTACATATATCCTCTGTGATATTTTACAGACAAGATACTGCAGTCTCCGAAGTAAAATAAAAGGGGAGTGTAAGGAGGAATAAATTCAGCTCTTGATAAAGTTGTAAATAGGAAAATAAAGGAGCCAATGAACCCAAGAACTATTATACATAAGCACATTAAAATAAACAACTAACCCACCACAGATATGCCATAAAGAAAATACCACTTGCAATAATTTTTTGAACTATAAAAGAAGGTGCTGTAGGAGCGGCGAGGCAGGCTCACTCTGCTTAGTGTCAGCTACCTAAATTCCTTCTTATTCTTGCCATGCTTGGCATTCATTCCCTTTCAAATGGCAGACCCTGTTTCCCCCGGGAATGATGACCCTGGGCTCTCTGTCTGCTTCAGGAGTTGAATTGTGTGCCTCTGGAGCATCAGCAGCATGTCTGCACTCTCCTTTTGTTTTTCGCTTGTCCTTGATATTTATGGTGACATAATAGGAAGGTCCTGGATGGGGGACTCTGTTGCCCAAATTTGAGTTGCAGTTTCATTTCTAATTTGAAGGGAATTGTATAGTTTCTTTTGCAAAACGAGAAGAGTGGATTAGCACTCAGTCTTTCTGAAGTGATGCTGTCAATGCTTTGTCTTCGGATGACCATGCTTCCTAGTTTTTATAACTTCAGCATTACCAATTGCTGCTTGAATTAGCCTCCTTTATATCCCAGGTGAGTATCAAGTCGTCAGATAGAGGGCATAGTGACCTCAAATTTCTTCGAGAATTTTCTAAAATTACTACTTAAAATGTCAGCAGTGAACTTTTTCTTGATAATTTGAATGAAAATACTTTTTTATTTGGGTTTACAGTGTTCACTGATAGTGAGTTCCATGGGAACTGAGCCAAACTTTCCTCTTCCAAACCAAGCCATGTATCATCACTTTTCCTTATCAAGTCCTAATTTATTCTGTGCACAGCCACCCAAGTTATTCTGAATTGTGTTGATTATATCTAAAGTACACATTTGTTTATTTAAGGTTTGTTTGGAGTTATTTGGTTCTGTTACAGAAAAAAAAGTGTAAAGCAACAGCTACAAGTAGGCTCTCTTCCACATCTGTGCAAAGGTGAGGTCACTCACACAACCAGTCGAGTTTTACAGCCATTGCTCTACAAAGGAACCAGTTCTTTATGGGAACAGATTATAAGGCAGAACGTAGCAGCTCCTTCCCCCAAGATCATCTGATTACCTGGACCCTTATCAGCCTGTATGGCAAGGCAACCTGCACCGTGTTCTGTTATTACAACTGATGCTAATCTCTTTCCACCGAGCACAGGTCAGGACTGGGGAGATTGCGCCCATTGGCAAGGCATTACCTTTTGTTAGTCCGTAATGAGTACTCATGAAGAGAAAGCCTAGCGAAGAGAGGGGGATTCAATATGCAATCCGAGTGTGAGACAGTAGGTAGAGAATAGAAGAGAATTCACCTACACAAGAAAGGAAACTATAAAATCCATCCAAACTTCTGTGCTAAAAGCATTTCTTTCCTGTTCTTTCTGATTGGAGAATGTCAGGGAGTGAGTAATGACCCAGGCTATGTACAAGGTGGGGACATCACTTTCTCTTTTTTCTTCCTTATGTAAGTGCAGTCATATAGCTTCTTAGTGAGAATGGTCATGTGATAGGAGACTCTTCCAGATCAGTAACATCTCTGAGATTGTTGCTATTGATTTTTCCTCAGGAGTGACACAATTTAAGTGACTCTTGACAGAAATTTTCTTCTTGATGACAGTTGACTTCTGATTGCCTAGACATCTCTCAGTAACTGACGGAAGGGGAGGGCGCCCAGAAGGAGAGTTCAGAGGCGATCCAGCTCCCTTGCAGGCTGTCTGAGAATAGAAAACCCCGTGCTGTCTCCATAAGAGCCTGGATAGCAAACAGTATGAAAAGGGGATGGGGCTGGCTGCTTGATTAGCTTTTCTGTTCTGCCCATACCAGAGGATGACGTCATAATCACCATCACCAAACTTCAGGATGAGTTTGCACATTCCACAAGACAGGTAGATGGGTAGCTAGAGTGACTTTAACCTCCCAGGGATTTGCCTGCGGGTCACTAAACTTAGGGACCAAAGAATCTTGCTTCATTCTTCTCATTTTTATCCAAGTTCAGCGATACTCAGTCTAAAAATTAACCATGAGAATTACCGATTCAAATGTCAGGATGTTATGTAAGGCGGCATGCGCAGATTGCTGGGCTGGTGAGTAACATAGAAGCCTGAGGCTTGTTGGTTAGAACCAAAAAGGACAAAGTTATGAGGAAAATTTAAAATCTTCCTTGCTGTCCTTTGTTGGATAAGATTATAAAGACTATTTATTCTTAATAGGTATTTCCAAAGAGAACCTGGGGCAGCCCAGACACAAACAAACAATACAACAGACTTCAGATGTAGATAAAGAAACAGAAATTCAGAGAGAAGAAACCATACTGGAATATACTCAGAGCAATTGAACGCCCAGCCAACAATAGCGTGACAGCTATAAAGATAATGATCACGGTTTCTGTGGCTTTGTGCAAACTGGCCTTTATATGTTGTTTCTAATTTGAATGACAGCTTCACCATCAACAATAGCAGAAAAGAGAAATGATCTGAGAGACCCACAGACACAATAGGTGATAGAACCATGATTTGAATTCATACATTCAAATGCGAAGCAGAAATAGAGTCCTGGTATTGGGCCCATGAAGGTTGACAGTCAGCCTGTTTCCTGATGCTTCCCTGTCTGCCGTGGTGTGAAGAGACTCTGCCACATGTCCTCTGCCACAAAATGTGCTGCTGTGCTCTGCCATTCCCTGCCACGATTCCCTAAAATTCTCTACAACCATTTGTTAAGACATTTCCCCTTTCTTTTTTTTTTTCTGCCACATACTGTGGTTAGAGCAACACAAAAGTACCGAATGTGATATTTTACTGGAGATTCAATTGCTCTAGGCTAAAAATGGGAGCAATGACCTCTGATGATCTTTGGAACAAAGACTTGAGCATCAGGAAGCTGACCCTGGCACTGGGTACCTGGTACCACCATCCAGATGGCACCACAGACTCATGTTCTCTTTCAGGAGCTAAAATTATGTTAAGTAGGTATCTGAGGCTCTTGGTGGTGACATTTTTTTTCTTTTGGACAAAAATATACATAAATGGTAAGTATATTTGTAGCCATAAGAGTCTCTGCTCTGTAATAACCGTGTTAATGCTCTCATAAAAAGATATGGGGCAAGAGCAAAGTGACAGAAAGGCTGATTAGCATTTTATGACAGAATTAAGCTGCATGACAAATAACTCACTGGTTTATAGCCCAGCAAATTCTATTTTCAAATGCCAGAGGTGCTGAGGTATTTTTGTTCCTCTATTTGTTTTTTTTTTTTTATTTAACCATGAAGGTGCCCAGAACAACTTGTAGAAAAATGGAAGGCAATTGTAACAGTAAATATCACGGCTAACATTAATGCTTATAAATACCATAATCAATGTACTCAAAACGTTTTGTAAATTTATTCATTTGTGCTACCTAATTTCAAGCACATGTGGTTTAGAGTTGAAGGGGAAAGGTCACCAAAGCCCTAAGTGTGGAGGATTTTACAATGAATTTAACCCTGAAGCTAGTTTCTCTCAATTGTAGAGAATGCTCATTTAGCTTTCAATTCTGTGAGTGTAAAAGGGGAAGTGACCTTTGTTCTGTTCAAGATGCTGGACTATTATGAGCTTCTTCACTGCTTGAAGTTTTGATATGGGTGGAGAATGGGAGTAGGTAAAAAGAGGCAGGGGAGATGCCTTCTGTGATTCAGCAAAATCAGTTATAGTTGCCGAGAACCGATTCAATAGCAGGCTTTCTCGTTTACAGATAGAAGAATCCATCAAGAAGCCTTAACTGCTGGTGGTAGAGAAGGATATTGGTTCTCAAGTGCGTGCAGAATACTATAATATTAATATATCAAAATTACCAACATTAAAAAGGAATGAAAAAACCTGCTTATAATTTTACGATTTCACCATCCTCATGAACACTGATAATAATACACTACACCTCATTTTGGATGAAAGCTGTGTAAATTTTATAAATTCATTGCAATGAGGCAACTGTTTAGTACTCACCTGCATCTAGCACCATGTTAGGTGGCTGGAGATGCAAGAAGAATCCAATCCATTTGGGAAATCAAGATGAACTAATGAAATGATGAGCAATGCAGGGTTATACACGAAAATGCTATAGAATGTGGATGAAAATGATGCAGTCACTGTGATCTTGTTTGCATCTGCAATTTAGACTGTTGTGTTTCAGCTACTGAGAAACATGGATGGATTGAGTCAAGAGACATTGTGTGAGAATGGATTGAGAATCAGGAGATATTACTCTTGTTGGTACTTTGAATAAGCTATTTAACACAGCTTTTATCAACTATCTCTAGGAAGCTATATTGGATGTATCATCTATATCTATTATCTATCTATCTATCTATC
>NC_022010.1:50015754-50027840 GCF_000317375.1 Microtus ochrogaster
TATCTATCTATCTATCTATCTATCTATCTATCTATCTATCTATCATCTCTATCCTATCAATCTGTCTATCTATCTATCTATCTATCTATCTATCTATCTATCTATCTATCTATCTATCTATCTATCTATCTATATCTATCTATCTATCATTACCCATCTATTTTCTATATATCATCTACCTTAGGATTTCTATTGCTGTGAAAAGGCACCATGACCACAGAAACTCTTATAAAGAAAAGCATTTAATTGGGACTGGCTTACAGTCCAGAGGTTTAGTCCATTATTGTCACAGCAGGAACATGGAGGCATGGAGGCAGACATGGTGCTGAAGAAGGAGCTAAGAGTTCTACATCTTGATCTGCAGGAAGTAGGAGACCGTCACACTGGGCATAGCTTGAGAATATAAGACCTCAAAGACTGCCTCCACAGTGACACACTTTCTACAAGGCCACACCTACTCCAACAAGACCACACCTCCTAATACTGCCACTCTTTATTGGCTAAGCTTTCAAATACATGAGTTTTTAGGGATCTTACATATTCAAATTACCACATTATCTATATTATCTATCTGCTTACATATCGTTCAACTATGTATGTATGTATGTATGTATGTATGTATGTATGTATATATGATCTATCTATCTATCTATCATCTATCTATCTATCTATCTATCTATCTATCTATCTATCTATCTATCTATCTATCATCTATCTATCCATCTGTAATTTACTTATCAACCAGTTTTTCACATTAAAGAAAGAAGGTGGGACCAACTAAGGTCCAAAGATCCTATCTCCTCTAGGATTTTAAGAGCTTAGATTTTGATTACTATCATCACTGGGAAGATTTTATTTCTTTCTGCAAAGTCTGAAACACTTAGGTAGAGACACTTAGAAAGCACTTTTCTTAGTCAAAATTGTATGTTAACCTATACTGATAATATGATCAAGAGTTCCAAGGGATTGCAGAGCCTAGCCTGGATTAGAGGGTGACCGGATTAGCTCTTGACTGTAGGGTTTGCAATGATTGTGGATATGAAGACATCTCAGAGGAACGTTAAAATGACATGGTGTAACCTCTGGTATGTTGACCACTCACCAGGGTAAATTTCGTATGCAAGAGTGGTTGATACAAATTAGACTCAGTGGGGAGGGGAAGAAAGAGAGAGAGAGGAAGATTGAGAGGGAGAGATTAAGGACAAAGTTGGTAGGGAGTTTGATTCAGAAGATGTTGGGGGAAGATAATGAATATGATCAAAATATGTATTTGCTGTATGAAATATGATTATCAAAACATATGAATATGACCAAAATATACATATCATCAACAATATACTAACTTTTTAAAAGTTAATACAGTATCTAGAATAAAAACAGAAAGCATTTTCAATTTTCATCTTTAAAATATCTTCTAGATTTGGCTTATTTTTGTGCCACGATTTTGAAATAAATGAACATATAGCAAAACCCACAATAAAAAAATAAGAGAGTCTAAAAACTGGTTCACCACAGTACTGGTTTTCAATGGCTAGACAGAAATAAAAAGTGATGAAGGGTTAATAGACAGCAATCAGAGATAGTGGAACTTAGCAAAAGGTCAGGAAGCAGAACCTAAGAGATGATCTGGGCTTAGGAGGATAACCCTGGGGAAAGGAAGAATGTTTTAATTTGAAGGGCATATGGCTTAGACTGAACCAAGGCCAGCAGTGTGGCAGTCATGTTCATGTTGTCACATGGCTTTGGGTTTTACTTCTAAGAGTCTAAGGGTCTCAGTCGTCAGTATTTTCCAGCCTTATTGTTTCTGTGAGCAAAGGCAGTTCTTTGCAGAAGGAGTTGGTTAGGGGTAAGGAGTACTGTTCCTAGTTCAGCTGTGAAGATTTCTCAATTCCCTACTTGAAGACTACTTTCCATCGAGTTCACTTTGTTCCTGGTACTAGCCGAGTAACTTTCTATAGTGTGTGATCTCTGGCCTTATTCCTCTATTTCATGGTGACACCAACAGCTGTCTTTGTCAGAACTTGAAATTTGAGCACCTTCTCCAACATGGTTGAAACTTAACTGTCTCGGCTCTAGCAGTTACTAATTCCTAGTCCATCAGCATCTTGCTTTCTGGCTAAGTTGTGTCCTTTGATGTTTCCCAAGTACACACCACCTTTGCTCACTCCTTTGTTCCCATCCTGGTCTTCTGTCCTCGCATGCTATTTTCCCTGGTGGACTCCTACTTAGATCCAATCTAATTTAGTTTCCTGTTGGAAAACCTCTTCAGAGGCCTCTCTGCAGGCACCATCTTCCTCTCTTCTGAGTTTTTACAGCTAATCTCACAACACTGTTTTGAATTAGTGTTTTCTTCCCTTGATTTATTTCCACAGTTGCGTCATCAGTGCAGAGATGGTGGCTCCTTTGGAAGGGATCATGTGTTCACACTGTTCTCGATATGCAGAGAACTCTTTGTGGTTGTCTGATGAAGTTTTGAGCCAGACTTAGGAAATGTGTAGACATTAAGAAAAAGAAAAGATAATCAGTTAATATCATGAAGGGTTTGTATCAATTTTTGTTTGCCCCATTAATTTTTGGACATATATTCCTTCACTCCCAAATATGCTTTTGCCTACGAAGTATGAATTAGTGAAGAAAATATTTTTCGTGTTTTTTTCAAAATTATTATATGCAAAAAATGTAAGCATATTTTGAATTGTCAATCCCTCAACTAGAGTGAATTATTTAATATGTCAAAGCTATTGGTTCAAAATCCATAAAGCTATTTCAAATAAGTTTCTGAAATCTGAGGGTCTTGGTGGCATAAGCATTCATCCCATGCCTTTCTCCCTTCTCCTCTCCAGGAAGTACTCTGTCTTCAACATCAGTAATTTGGCTGATGTCCTTACTTCAGAAACGTCTTCCATTCATCTCCATGGCACTGTGTCCTGGATGTGATGTAAGTGTCCCCACACAGCTTTCTCAAACAGCCTGGCAGCCAGCCTCCTGTGGTAGTGCTATCCTTGTGACCCTTCATTAGTCCATTTGTCTCTCTGCATTTCTCCTTCTCTGGATGTAGATGGTACTCATCAGATATGGTTGAACAATTAAGTGAGTTAACATCTGCCAACTGCTAAGGATAGGGCCTGGTGGATAATACATTTTAGCTGTGAGAACTCTTATTTATTGTTAAGCTTAGAATTGAACTACTCCCTTGGAACTGTTAACATCTAGTCTCAGGTGGCTAGTTCTTGGTCAGATTGTGATCCATGCTGATCTCCAGACCATCTTTCTCAGGGGTTCTCATAGAGAGCCACTTCATCTCCATCTTGCATATTACAGGGTTTGGTTTAATTTTTCTTTCCATTATATCACTATCTCTGAGTTTATATGAAGACTTTTTAGACTCTGATAGGGAGTTCCCTCCATTGTCTTAGATAATATTAATGGCTGATGTTCTGGGCTATACTTTGGTTGAGGTTGAGGGGAAAATTTACCATATAAATGGTGCTATGCTGTTGGTTTTAGGCATATTGGAACTTCATACTTTTCCCTGAAGAACTCTGGGAGAAGAGGCATCAGGGCCTGGTGGAGGAGCAGTTTGATTCGAAAGAACAAATTTTAACAACAGCAGAGAGACTGGGGGAAGAGCTATTAGGCAGCCTTCCAAACACTGCTGATTCCGAAAGCTAAGGGGCTCGCTCCCTTGGGAGACTCACTGCATTTTTGAGCCCTTTCGACAAAGGCAATGGTGATGCTACAGTTGGAGTCTTGGTTTGTGTTCTAGAACCACCACTGGTGAACTCCTGAGATCAGTTGTAAGTAAGGAAAACAATACACGATTTGGGATACCTGAGAAGGATGTTGCTCCTGATAAGAGGCACAACTAGTAAAGTTAATGCTAGTTCTTGTCATTGATTCTGCTCAAGAGTGAAACCAAACTGCTACAGACGCTCTTTATATTCAGACCTGGCCCATTGTGGTGCTGAGTGAGACACCTCCAGACCATCCTAGATGAAATGGCATTCGTTGTTCTATGTACTAATATCTCCAAAGCTGCTCAAACACAGTGTGCATTCTAGATGCTCTTTAATCGGGTTTAAAAAGAGAAATGAGCATTTGCTTTATCCAGACAGTCCCTTTTCTTATGTAATCTGAAACAAAGAAGCAGTTGCCTGTTGGCTGGAGAGCCATACTGGCCACACGGAGATTTCGTTTTCTTTGCATCCATCACCACCTGTCACTCACCATTCACCGGTTCCTTCCAGCAAGGTTTTCATTCCCCACGAGTACTTGTGCTTTGGAATTGTTTCCTAAGATATCTTTGCTCATACATAGTTTTCATTTGTCAGTTTCAATCTCTTTTTTTTTCTTTATATTTTTAAAGCCTTTGGGTCTTCTTGTCAATGTTTTCGCCTTGTATAGTATTGGAGTATTTAGGATTTTCCCACCTATATAATCAGCCTCACTGGTTCTTATCTTGTTCCCAGATCAAGAGACTGTGAGAACAATGGCAGGATCCGAGAAGGCACTTGGAAAATATTTCTTAATTTATAGAGTAATTAGCTGGTGGTATTATTAATTTATTTCCACAGTGAAGAAGTATAAATTTTCCCATAAAATGTAAGAAGGCGACACTCTGAGGATGTTCCCATCTGCTTTCACCCATTAAAATTCACAGTGTATTCATCTCTTTTTGCCAAAGTCATAACACCTGCTTCTGCTACTACTCAGGGCTGGAAGGGTGAAGAGTGTGCGAGGCTGTCGGGAAGAAAGATTAGGGACGAATCAGAGTGTTTTTGCCAAGGGATGAGGGGCGAGGGCCAGGGTTGGTCCTTCTAAGCTGGAAAGATTGTTCAAACTGACTGGCCTTGGCATGGGGAGAATGGGTACAGAATGGGCTCTGCCATCAAACTGCCTGGGTCGGTGCATTTTTAAGATATGCAATATCTGAGAGACCAGAAACATCCACAGGTATGTCAATGATTGCCCAATTTCAACAGCTTGTATTATTTTTTCTTCACATATTTTTACTTAAAAAAGACAGTTCCTCCTGCCTGGTTGTATGGCCTCTCATGAAGTTGATGGCTATCACTTATGCAAAGTTTTACAAAAACATATACTGTTGTTCTGTAAGATTCTAGGCTTTATGTAAATAAAATACTGTAGAAACCTGCTGGAACTTGACACTGCTGCCCAAGCTTGTTCTGAAATTCATCCTGTCATTCATATCTAACTCCTCAACGAGTCATTGAGTGCTCTTCATGGTGTTTCCTGCTTAGAGTCTTTTTGGCAATGCCGTTCAGGCTGTATTTGTGAAAATAAACCCAAGAATATTGTGTAGCAGTTGCTCTAGGATATTTACTTAGGAGTGATATTGCCAGTTTGAAGGTATACATATATACAAACATCTTTGCAAAATGGGTATACCAATTTGTACTTCTACCAAATGTGTAGGAAGATTGCCACTGTTTTGCACTTTTCTGCCCTTTGAGGTCTTCCCAGTCAGGAAGGTACGAGCTGGAAAGCCATTATTCTGACTTTCTTTTCTCCCAGTAGTACTAACTTCTGCCCTCAATTCTTTTCTGTTTAGCTGTCTGTGAAACATCTCTTCTTAGAAAAAGCATTCCAGTAACCTCTCATTTTGTTTCTTTTGTAGTTCTGAGATAGGGTCTCATGCGGTCTAGTCGGGGCTCAGACTTTCTCTGCAGATACAGTTGATTTTGAACTCTAGGCTCCTTCAGTCTCTCAAGGTTGGAGATGATGGGAACTCTGTGCCCTGCCTGACATCGCTCTGGTTTTGCAAAGTTCCAAGTGCAACTCACACAGGTGAATTGTAACTAATGAGATAACTGACTTCACTCCCCTCATCATCTTAATTTTGTGCTTCTTACTGAAGCTGTTTTTTTTTTCTTTTTCCCGCCTTATGTGGATTGTTATTTTTATTCCCTCTTCCCTCTCCCACTATTTGAAATGCATGCCTTCTGCTTTCAACTCTTAAAGGTTACCCTTAACATTTTAATGTGTGTGTTTGGCTGTGTTCTCCAAAGTCCTCCCTCCTTCTCTTGAACTGCATACAATGCTTTCAAATCTTCTTAATCCTCTCTTTTCCTATTTTAATATGTAAAAACTGTCTGGTAGAGTCCCTAGGTTACCATGGTTATTACTGATTTTATAGTTAATGTGAACCTAGACTAACCATACTGTTCTGAATAATTTTCCTCAGTGATTATGCTCTCAGTTTTCCAGACTTTTATGTTATTCAGTTGGAAATCCTTCCTAGATCTATTGTTCTCTGGGGAAGGGTTGCTGCTGGTGGACTCCTTTCCCAGAACTTGAACCGTATTTGGTTTTCTTTATTAGATTATCACTGTTGAGAAATCTACAGTTAGTGATATTCTTTCCTTTTAGGAACTGTCTGGGTTGTTTTCCTCCATGTCTTTAAAATCTTCATTTCAGTCTTTGGTACTTTAAGTTGGTTTTTTTTTCTTCTCTGACCATAAAACACCGTATTTAATGGGTTACAGTTTTCTTCAGTACTGGGAAGCCCTCTGCTATATCGGATATACGTCGAGCCTTCTCATGCTGTGCTCTGTGCTGTGCAGTGCTTTACATTTTTCATCTTTTCAGTTCTAGAATCTTAATTCTCTGTTATTTCTTCACCAATACTTTCATCTTCACAGTTCTCTCTTCAGTTGTGTTTAATCTTTAACTCATTTACTGAACTTATTCCTTCTTTACTTCTTAAAAATTAACTTGTATTGAGAAGCAGAAAAAAAACCTAGCGAATGCTATAATGAAGGAATGAGAATGTAACTGGAGATGGCTCATTTGTTTCCTGGCCACCTAGATCTAAATAATCCCCTAGAAACTATATTAATTACAACATTGCTTGAACAATAGCTTAGGTGTATTCCTACCTTGCTCTTATATCTTAAATTAACCCATTTCTATTAATCTATGCATCTCCACAAGGATGTGGCTTACTGGAAAGGTTCTGGCGGCATCTTTCTCCTTCGACAGTTAAACGGCGTCTCTTTGACTCTGCCACTCTCTATCTATGTCTCTTCCAGCCTGTCTATATTCTGCCCTGCCATAGGCCAAAGCAGCTTTATTCATTAACCAATAAGAGCAACACATATACATAAGGACATCCCACATCATGAGAATGCACCCTCAAATTTCACAGATAAAATGTCTTCGATGGTGTTTGTTTCACTTAATCCATTAACTTTCTATTCATTGATGTTCTGCTTCATTCTTTTTTTCCAACATTTTATTATTTGTGGGGTTGTTTCTTGATGGGGAAGAGTCTTCTGTTTTGCGTTAATTTCATTGGTTAAATAAAGAGACTTCCTTAGCCCTTTAATAGGACAGAAAATTAGGTAGGCAGAGTAGACAGAACAGAATGCTGGGAGAAAGAAGCTGAGTCAAGTCAGTCGCCATGATTCTCCCACTCCAGACAGATGCAGGTTAAGATCTTCCTTGGTAAGCTACTTCGTGGGCTACACAGATTATTAGAAATGGGTTAGATCAATATGTAAGAGCTAGCCAATAAGAGGCTGGAACTAATGGGACAGGCAGTGTTTAAAAGAATACAGTGTCTGTTTAATTATTTCGGGTATAAAGCTAGCCCTGCGGGCGGCCGGGCACCAGGAACGCAGCCAGCAGCTCCCTATTACAACAGTTTCTTTTGATAACCTCTATTCTTTTCATGATTAACTATTTAAAATGTTTGTCTTGTGTGTCTTTGATGGTTCTAGCATTAGAATGTTTCAGGAATGTTTCTCTTGTTTGCTTTATATCCTCATTCTTGTTTGCTTGAAAAAATGGTCCTTCCTTGTCTTATTATTTTGGATTATATGTATTGTTTTATCTATTCAAATTCTGAGTGGCCTGAATTGAAAATGTGAGTATCTAAACAGTTTTCTTTCCAGGTACCTCAGGGACAGTAACATGCCAGAAACTGCTTTTATATTTTCTAGAGTCAAACAATTGTCAGTTCATAGTCTAAAGACTCACAAAGAAAACCCTGGTTATAAAATCTTAGGGTAAACTTCACGTCTGCTATTGTCAAGACAATGACAAAAATGTTCCTCTGTTGTCTCCCTGCTCATATATTTTGGCTCTTTCATGAATCTTGGTTTGTGGGAGGTCAAAATTCTAGAAATAAGACCATTCACATTCCATGCTTAAATTGAAGATTTATCTATTTATCTTTCTGTCTATCATCTATCTATTGCAGTTACTAGATTTTGACAAATATCTTTCAAAAATTATTATGCCATTTTTTCTATCAATTAGATAAAATAGTATCATTGTTCTATAGTTGGAAATTGAATTTTAACATTTTTCATCTATGTAACAGGATACTATTATTTTGACTTAAATTTTCCTATATACTACCAGGGTTGACTTTTTTTTTTTGGTCTGTTCCTTACTTGATTGTCTGTCCCATCTGGACATAAAATCCAAGAGATCTAGGTTATAGAAATGAAGAATTTTCTTGTTCCTTGGTTTTACTTTTATGGATTCAGAGTCTTGTTTGCTTTGAGTCTTGGAAGTGTCTCGCAGTTAATAAATGCTTAGGTCTTTGGCAGATGTTGATATTATTTTAGTTTATATTTCTTGTGATTTTGAGTGGGAAGAATGATTTGGTCTTCTGATTTTCCAAATAGAAGTCTCCCTTCAATTCCCCAAAATCTTATCTTCTTAATGCTAAAGCATCAGCAATAATACATAATTTGTAGCTTCTTTTAAGGATCGGAAATAATATATACAAAGTATCTTTCTATGTCTGGCAATGTCTAGCACATGTAGATATTTGACAAAATAGTTGTTACTAATTTTATTTTTGTTAACACATGAATAAAACATGGAGAGTAAACCATGAAAATGCTTTGGATTTTATTTATTATGATTACTAATATACTTTCAGGAACATACCACAGAATCAGAATTTGCACTGAGATTCAGGTCTTGATTAGATTTCCTAAAAAATTGTTAAAGACCTCCTATGGACTTAGAACTCCATAAATATAGTTCCTTGGAACTCCTGTAGGCTTTCTTGTCCTTGATACAGGAGAGGGGACTACAGAGAAAACTTTTAGTGACCACACCCGAAGACATTTCTTAAACAAGTTTAAATTCCATCTACACCCCTCCATTTTTTTTTGCCATTGTGGTAGCATAGCATCTTACAATTAACAATTTCACAGTGCTTTACTTACTATATCTCCTGGCTTTCTCAGAAATCCTACTGATAGCCACTCTTAACAACAGGAGACCATGATAAGACCAATGGTGAGACCATGACTCACATAGACTAGGCTGTTTCTTATAAAGGAAATGTTTGTACACATGGCTGTTCTAGTCTGTACATGTTATCTCTCCCATGTAGACTGGTTATTTTCAGCAGGGTAAAACCTATAAGCTGACATAAGGACTCTAGATAATCTTTAGTAATTGCCCTTGAAATGGGTGAAGAACAGGGAGGAAATAGGAAGAGATCTCTAGGCCAAATTCCTTTATTATAGTTCCTAATTACAGTAGTCTGATGGGGTTTTTCTTTTGTTTGTTCTTGTTGTCTTTTTGACAGTGTGATGGTGTAGAAAATGTTCATACTCAATAGAAAGTATACATCCATTTTTAAGTCAGTCATTTGCTGGGAAATCAATATGGTGTGCTATAGTGTCTTAGAATGTTGGGCAACAGCTGCAAGTGCCAGCAGACAGATGGTCCCAAGGAGACCTGACTGAGTCTGTGCTCTGTATTGTGCTCTATGCTGTACTGTGAAGTAGCTTGAGAACATGCAGTTCCAGTACAACTCGTGGTCTTTTCACTGTACTGGGTCTATGGGAGAGAGCAGCCTCATCATAGCTGGAGGGGCATATATGTTGTCTTTCATTTGATGTAGCCGATCACACTGGCAATACCTTTTTTGTTCTACAAAAGAGACTTTTGTTCTTTCCTTTCCCCCTGCTTTCCCAGATCTATCTCGTTATATTCTCTGGATTATAAAGTATTCTCAGATATTCAGATGGCTGGAATATAATTCTCTGGTTGGCAACCTTTAATAAAAACAGATTATTTTTTGAACAATTTTCATAGGAGACAAAACGTGTGAGCCAGGTGCTTCAGACTGAACTTAGGTATTTTGTATGAGTGTGTGTGTGTGTGTGTGTGTGTGTGTGTGTGTAGACAGAGTTTCATTGAGACCACCAGCTAGCTTCCAAATAACCAGACAGAGACTTAATATTAATTATAAATGCTTGGCTGATATCATAGGCTCGACTTTTAGAAAGCACTTATAACTTAAAGTAACCCATTTCTCTGGCTCGTTTGCGTCGTTTCCCATCTTGCTCACTCTGCATCTCATGGCATCTCCTCTGACTCTGCCCTTTCCTTCCTAGCATTTTCTCTGCCCACCCCATCCTGCTTAGCCATCAGCCAACCAGCTTTTTATTGAACCAATCACAGTGATATCTATTCACACAGTGTAATGGAATATGCCACATGTGTGTCTTTTATTTCTGTAGTCTACATTAGACACAAATTGAGATGATTCCACTACGGCGATAGCATTTCTCATTAGGCAGTTACTATTTTCTTTACTAAACCACTTAACTCTGGCTCTGACACATGTGATACTTTTTTCTCAACTTGTGAGATTGGTTCTTTTGTTTTGTCTTGTGTCCTCTGCTCTGCCTGATCATTCCTCTGCCAGCATCTCACCTAAACTGACTTGATGTGAGAGCGAAGCAGAAATAGTTCTACCTTTCCCAAACCTACCAGAAGACACAATAGCTATCCATGGGTGGCTCTCTGTGTGTTGAGTAGATTTGGTTGTATTGTGAGTTCGGGTCTGGTTCTGACTGCTTGGCTTAAGAAGCACCCACACTGGAACACTGGACTGAGCTCCCAAAGTCCCAATGAGGAACAGAAGGAGGGAGAAGATGAGCAAGGAAGTCAGGACCAAGAGGGGTGCAACCACCCACGGAGACAGTGGGGCTGATCTATTGGGAGCTCACCAATGCCAGCTGGACTGTGAATCGAAAAGCAGGGGATAAACCCGGACTCTCTGAATATGGCGGACAATGAGGGCTGCTGAGAAGCCAAGGACAATGGCACTGGGTTTTGATCCTACTTCTTGTTCTGGCTTTGTGGGGGCCTAGCCAGTTTGGATGTTCACCTTCCTAGACCAGGATGGAGGGGGGAGGACTTCGGACTTTCCACAGGGCAGGGAACCCTGACTGCTCTTCAGACTCGAGAGGGAGGGGGAGGGAAGTGTGGGGAGGGAAAGGGAAATGGGAGGCGGGAGGAGGTGGAAATTTTTAATAAAAAATAAATATTAAAAAAAAGAAGCAAGAACAAAACAAAAAGAATTGAATTGTTCACAATCAACTCTTAAACAATAATACTTTAAACAATACAGATTTTAAATAATAATAAAATATAAACACTTCATCCCTAAATTTGCTTTGATTACCTTGTCACAGTGGTGATCCAGAGTATTGTTAGAGTCCGCAAACTCACCAAATGCTCACTGTCATTGGTTCTGTGAAGAATGCATTTCCTCTCACTCATGACTGATGTAGCCAAAGGGAATATTTAAAAAGACAACAATTTTGATCTATGGGTCTTAATATTGAGGTGAAGATCAAAATGCAGTAAGTTTCCTCCCTCCTGAGGCTGTGGTTTAAATCACATGGACTGACAATTTGAAACAAAATTATGAGTCTCATTTATAAAATATTTACTCTAAGACTTTCTTCTTTTCTAGTATCTGGAAACTTCCCTGTATGCCAATGCCTACCAGATTAAAAAACTAAAATATTTTAGATTTATTTATTTGTTTATTTATTTATTGTGTATGGAAATTTTGCCCACATGTATATATGTGTACCCTATGCATACCTGCTGATTGCAGAGGTAAGAAGAAGACAAAGAAGAAGACATTTGGTCCTGTGGAACTGGAATTATGGACAGTTGGGGGTTGCCATGAGGCTGAGAATTGAACTTGGGTCTTCTTCAAGAGTGGTAAACCCACTTAACTTTTAGCATCCTGCCTACCAGATTCTTCTTTCTTTTCTTTTAACTTTTTTTTT
>NC_022010.1:50028090-50029679 GCF_000317375.1 Microtus ochrogaster
TTGCCACCATCAGCTGACACCAGACTGCATCGAGATAGGCCCAGGGACCCCCATTCACCGCGCATGCGGGAAGTGGGGGACAGGCAGTTCTCAAAGGCATCGCCAAATATGGAGTATAACCGGCAAGACAGGATGTGGTGCCATCTTGCAACAGCGATCCTGTCTGGCTCCCTGCAATACTGCATTTACATTTTCTACCCCTCCTTTGCTAGGGGAAATATTCTTGTATACTGTAAAGATTTGTCACTCATATTGGTTTAATAAAATGTTGATTGATTAGTATCCAGGCAGGAAGTATAGGCTTGGCAACCAAACTTAGAGAATTCTCAGATGAGGAAAGGCAGTCAGTCACCAGTCAGACAGAGGAAGCAAGATGAGAATTCCTCACTGATAAAAGGTACCAAGTCATGTGGATAAGCATAGATAAGAATTATGGGTTAATTTAAGTTGCAAGAGCTAGTTGATAAAACCTGAGCCAATAAGTCAACAGTTTATAATTAATATAAGCCTCTGTGTATTTTTTGAGACCGAATTGCTGTGAGACTGAGCAGAACAGAAACTTCTGTCTATACTCCTTTCCCCCCTGGTTCCTTCTCTGTCCCCAGCCCCCTCACAAATTCTTGATACCTCGTATTTAATTTTTTTACACACATACTTGTGGATACACACATATACATATTTATACATAAATATAATCTGCTGAGTTAATTTAGTTTTGTTTATATGTGTATGTAGTTAGACTTGAAAACTTGGGATTAGATAATCTATCATATCTATCAGGTGGCTCAACTCCCTGGAGAAGATTAGTTCTTGGGCTATAGAGATGCCTCAGAGGTTAAGAGAACTGATTGCAGTTCCAGAGGTTCTGAGTTAAATTCCCAGCAACCACATGATGGCTTATACCCATCTATAATGAGATCTGGTGCTCAGGACACTATATATATATAATAAACAATTTTTTTAAAAAAGATTAATTCTTTCTCTTTCAGAAGCCATTAATTCATCCAGTTGTTATGCCTAGTTAGATTTCCTCCATCCACCTTGGCATTTCAACGGATGTTGTCATTGTGTTGGTCTTGTTTCAGCAGCCATATTATTGAGATTCCATATCATATACAAAAGACCCAGTCTTCTCAGGAGATATCCTTGTCTCTGACACTTACTCATTTTGACTCCCTCTTCTCCAGTATTCCCTAAGCTGTAGTTGCATTGCAGAAGTATCAGCTGAGGTTGGGCACCATTACCTCACCATCCATAGTTAGTTGGCTAAGTTTAAAGTACTAGGAATTAATTCCTTTCTACAGATCAGGTCTTAAGTTCAATTAGACAGCTGTTGGTCACTTTTAAGATATAAGTACTTCTATAGCTGGCTGGATTGGTCATTGTGGTTCAGATGCTTTACAACTACATATGTCTATTGTTTGCTTTTTTCATTTAGTATTTTGTATAACACTTTTGGGTGTTATGAGAGTTAGACCTCAGAGAGGAAGCTTTCAGGTCAGTTCCAATTTGAATCCTCCAATTCTTGTATCTGAAGATTGTGATCTCTCTCTCTCTCTCTCTCTCTCTCTCTCTCTCTCTCTCTCTCT
>NC_022010.1:50029779-50046179 GCF_000317375.1 Microtus ochrogaster
CAGTTATCTTTGGTGTTTTACCTCTCCTTTCCTCTGATATAGGAAGTCCTTCTGTGTATGTGTTGCTTTTATTGGTTAATGAATAAAGAAACTGCCTTGGCCTGTTGATAGGGCAGAGCTTAGGTAGGTGGGGAAAACTGGACTGAATGCTGAGAGAAAAAAAGCAGAGAGAGAGAAGCCATGGAACCATCAGAGTCAGACATACTTTGCCAGTAAGCCACTGCCATGTGGTGATAAACAGATTAAAGAAATGGGTTAAATTAAGATGTGAGAGTTAGCCAATAAGCGGCCAGAGCTAATGAATCAAGCAGTGTTTTAACTAACATAGTTTCTGTGAGTTTATGTTGGTTCTGGGTGGCTGGGACAAACAAGTGGGCCACTCCCTACAACATCCCTCCTCTTTCCTTCTCCCTCTTCTATTGCTCTCCATCTTCCTTCCCCAATTAAAATTCCCCTGTTTTCCCCATTGCCCCTTTCATAGCATCTGTATCCTATACTGTCCCCCTCTCTAGAGTTACAGTTCCCCATCCCAATCATTGTCCTCCGTTACTTTCTTGGATTCTGTGGTCACATAAAAATCTCCGGGTAAATCAAAGAACTCAGAGTGAAACATTGAAACCAATAGAAGAAAACATAAGTGATACCATATAAGTTGCAGATGCAGGAAAGGACTTTCTGAGTAAGACTCTATTCTCTCAGGAGTTAAGGCCAAGACTTGATAAATGGGACCTCATAAAACCAAAAAGCTTTTATACAGCAAAGGAAACAATCAACGGAGTGAAGAGGAAGCCCACAGAGTGGGAGACAGCCCTTGGCAGCTATACATCTGTGAGAGGATAAATATCTAAAATTTAGAAGGAACTCAAATACAAAGAGTCAAGAAAACAAATGACCCAATTAAGAAATGGGCTATGGAGCTGAACAGAGAGTTTTCACAGGAAGAAATAAAAGGGGCTCAGAAATACTTTAAAATGCGCTCAACATCCTCAGCAATTAGAGAAATGAAAATTAAAACTCTTTTGAGATTTTATTTTATCCCAGTCATAATGGCTAAGATAAACAAAACAACCAACAACGAATGCTGGTGAAAGTCTGGGTAAAAAGGGACACTCATTTACTGTTGGTGAGTTTGCCATCTGGTGCAGACACTGTGAAAAGCAGTGGGGAGAATTCTCAAAAAGCAGAATGTAAATCTACAATTAGGCTCATCTGTGCCACTCCCTGGCATATATCCAAAGAACTTGATATCCATATATATATATATATATATTCCATATACATGTAGGATTTATATGGTTATTTATATGGTTTATTTCTATTTAACAGCTATAGAAATACCTGCTTAGCCATGTTCATTGTTGTTCTTTTCAGAAATGTGAACAACCTAACTGACCTTCAGCTGATTAATGGATCCTCAAAATGTGGTATATCTGCACCATGGATTGCTAGGCAGTTATAAAGAAAAGAAAAGCCAGGAAATTTGCAGGTTCAACCAATGGAACTAAAAAAAATATACTGAAAAAAATATACCCAGAGCCAGACAGACAAATTCCTGATGTTTTCTCACTTTTATGGGTTGCATCTTCAACTGTCAATATAACCTACCCATTTTTTCCCCGTGGAATTTAAAGAAGCTCTTTTTCATATTGGGGAGTTTGAAGAGATCATAGAATGTAGGGAGTCCTAATTGTTCACCTACTATCCAATCACAAATGAGGAAACAATGCCCTCTGAGTTCAATTCCTGAATGTCCATCTTCTCTGGGTTATGGTAAGTCAGCTAATGGGTTGAGAATACCATTTCTTTTTAATATTTTTTGGTTCAATGAATACATACATATAAAGTGCTTAGCAGCCAGAATGTAACAGGAGCTCAGATGGCGAGTTTACTTTTAATTGGTATTACTTATTATTATTCCTATTGGTTCAGTATCAGAAGATACCCTGTCCTCCAATTAAGAGATACATTTCCTTTCCAAGTCTTCAGTTATATTGGAACAAAAAAAACCCTCTATTTTCTAATTATTTCCTCATTAGAACCTTGGACAAGACTTGCTTCCATTTGGCATTTAGATTTATGAGTAGGCATATATGCTAATTTTGAATGGAAAAATAAAAAACACTTTTATTCCTCTTTTTTTGGGGCAAAATATGCTCAACATGAAATTTGTCATGTCAACCATTTATTTTTATTTTCAGTGGATAAATACATACAAATATCATCTTATATATTCATGAGGAACCTACATCCATCTTAGCAATTCAAGTTTACAGTTCTGCAGAACTGAACAGTGCATGTGACGTAATCATGATCCTCACCCATCTCCATCATTCTTCATATCCCCACAGACTGAAGCCCTGTGCACAGTAGATATCCTCTTCCTCCTTCAGCCCCTGAAAACCACCGTTAGACTCACTGTGTCTAGGACTTCAACTCTTCCAGTTACTTCATGTTAAGTGGAATAGCGCAGCATTTGGCTATTGGTGGCTGGCTTATTTCCGTTAGCAGAATGTCCTCAAGGTTCATTCATGTAGCATAAGTCAGCATTTCTTTGCTTGTCAAGAGTGAATAATGCCTTAGAGTGTTAGACAGAGGGATTTTTATTTCAAAAAACAGAAATGCCTTCAAGCTTGCCTGAAAAAAATAAGATATATATTTTTTTAATTTGACAGAACAAGGATTCATGGATAGGAAACAGGTTGCAAGAGTGCTGAATCTGGACTGAGTGTAGTGTATCATAGAGACTCCCCAGTTGGTCTCACATCACCTAGACTCCTTCCATCTTGTAGTTTCAATATTCCTTAGAGAGCTTGAAAATCTATGTGCTAGGACTCACTCTGGAATGCTTCTTCTTGAGTCTCTCGCTCGCTAGCTCAAGGAGCTGTGTCTGGGGACTGGCAATCAGGCTGCAGACAGTTAAGTAGGGAATGTGCTCCGAAGTGAGTCTCCAGATGAGCAGGGTAGTACTGGCATCGCTGGGATAACTGGCAGAGCAAATGTGCCAAGCATTCACTTTACACGGTTGTTAAGGTTAAACAAAGACATTGGGATAAAATTTTCAACAATATGGTTGCCTAAGCAAGACCTGAACATTGACAACAGCAATCGACATTCCAGTGTGGATGGGAGAAATCTCATAAGGGCCCTAGCCCTATGCGAAGAGCTGCTAACCAATTCAAGGCTGCTGGGGGGGAGGGCGGGAGGGAGATAAGCCGTCTCCAGGGATGAGACAGATGATAAATTATCCAGTCCCAATCTGTCAGACCACACACACACACACACACACACACACACACACACACACACACGCACACGCACACGCACACGCACACTGACACATACATATACACACATGTAAAACACTAAACGAGTGCGGGAAACTGTATTTATAGATGTATATGTGTATACATAACAGTAATAATTCAAGAATAGGAGGCCATGGATGTGAGAAGGAGTAAAGTGGCACCGGAGGGTTGGAGAAAGGAGAAGAAGGAGAAAATTATATAAATAGAGCACTCATGTCTGAAATTCTCAGTAACTAAGCAGATTTTTAAAATGCTTAGAACACAGCACACAGTAAGAGCTCACAGCCATGTTCATAGTGTTTTACAATAGTCTTTTTTTCCCTCCCAGATCTGTTTTCCTATTTCCATCAATGAATGTCTGTGTCTAGGCCCTTTCTAGTTCTGCCCAATGGTCAGTGGGTAAAATACGTAACCAGGGCTCTTGATGTTTCTCTCCTACCTTGCCCAACTTTCTAGAGCGGCTCCCATGGCTGGGTTGCTCATTAAGTTTCTTTCTTCTACTGGTGTGAATAATTAATTGCCAGTAACATTAGGACTCCTAGCAACGAAGTTCTGTCCCACATCTCCTGTGGTGCAGCGTGTACTTCCTGGGCAGATGAAGAAATAACAGTGTATGAGAAATCTGTTTGCAATTAGCACGACCAACTGGACTTTCTCAGGAGGATCCACGGCATCCCCCCTCTAGGAACAAGGCCTCTGCACTTCCACACCAAAGAAACCCATCTGATGTGCTGAATATTTAATAAATGAACCAAGCTCTAATGAGGTGGTGATGTTATACACTGACAGCTTTCTCTTGGGGGATTAGTGGGGCCAGTGCCCTCCTGCGCTTGCATAAACTGTGCCATTCTGATTTAACCAGAGGCCCTGCCTCTTCCAGTAGTGGGGGAGTTCATAGCTCATTTTTCACCTGTCTCCTATTGCCCAACGTTTGCTCCCTCCTCTGTCTCAGTTCTAGAGTCTCAGCATGAAGGATACAGCAGGAACCATTAGCTTTGTCCTGTGGTTGTTAACCTCTCTGTGTGAAGTTGGCAATTCCCTCTCGGTTGGGGAGTTTTCTCCACATGGTGAAAGATTCCACGTGGGTCAGTGAGCACAGGGAGCTTGGGCTATTACAAAACTTTAAAACTCGAGGGGTGGTCTGCAGATAGGAACAGCACAGGTCATGGCTAAACAATTCAGAAATTAGAAGTGAAAGGGTTTTGACCCAGCCAGGTGATGTGGGTCAACCTTTCTGTACCTCTGTCCCCGTCACCTGGTCTCTTTCTCACAGTGAATGTTGTGAGCATCCTAGACATGTAACCGGGCACTTTCTGAGCACAAATCGTCAGGGAGGTGGATAGGCACACTGACTCTGGAACATGACAATGAGAAAGGATGAAGTAGTTTCTTAGGTTTCTGTGGTTGTGATGAAGCACCAGGGCCACAAAGCAACTTAGGGAGGAAATGATTTCTTTCAGCTCACAACTCTTGGGCAGGAACCCAAAGCAGGAACCTGGAGGCAGGAGTGGAAACAACGGACACGGAGGAATGCTTCTTACTCGCCTTGCTTCTCATGACTTGCTTAGTCCATTTCTTATATAACTCAGGGCGACCTACCCTGGGGTGGCACCACCACAATGAGCCCTCCCATGTCAATCACTACAGGCCGTCTGATGGAGGTACTTTCTCATTTGAGATTTCTCTGCCCTTACAAATTTAGCCTGCAGCAAGGGGAAGAACAAACAATGGAATAAACAAACACCCCCCAAATCAACCAGGACAAGGTTGACCCCTCTCTGTGTTCTTCCTCTCTTGTCTCACCCTGTTTGGTTCTCTGTCTCTAAGTTCTTTGTAGCCTCTGCCTCAACCATCAAAATCTCAGGATAGATTTCACTATTGTGACTGGGGGAAGTAATATAGAAAACCACGAACTGTGTTACTGAGGATTACATTGAAAAGTTCAATGTCTTAACATAAGGGATAATGGGTGTTAAAAGAAACAGGGTTTCCTAAGCAAGTTTTAGTATCTATTAGCTTTCTATGACTGACAGATCCTTTTTAGGTCTTGACGATCTTGTTTGAGGTATTTGCACCATTAATAGGAGTGGCCATGAGAAAGATTTATATGTGCTCTCCGGGAAGGTAGCTAATGGAGAGGATGAGTGCAGGCGGAGTAGAGAGGAAAGGTTGCTTATAAGCCTAGGAATTACTTAAGATAATAAACCTCCCTTATTGAAAGCTTGGGACTGAAAGGGAATAATAAAAGAGTAATCAAAAATGTGCTAAAATGAATTTGATGCAAATGAGATGCATAAAGTGCCCTGGATGTGTTGGAAGAGGATGTCAGATAATTGGAAAGCATACTTTCTGGCCTACGCATGGCCAATGCCAATCTCTTCAAGAATTCTCTGGAGCCTTTCACTGCAGAACCATTTTAAGCTGAACGGGGACCTTTTTTTTTTTTTTTTCTCCTCCTGTCAGAGACTTGTGAAAACCTATCTATTTTGGTGTTTGTTCTATTGAGAAATGGGCAAGTTCTGGAGATGAATCAAGAATAAGACTTGGCAAACAAGCAAGTCATTCTCACCCAGGATTTGGCTAAGCTACCTTATTCTAGCAATTGCCTGGCTGGAGGGTGGGTGTGGTGGTTCAGTAGGAACAAGGGAACTGTGTCTAATAAAGACCAACTTCAGGCTGTCCAGCTCACTCTGGTTTCTGACCTTGGCTCTATGGGTGAGAGAATGAGATTCTTCACGCGGGGCAGCAGAGTGTACAGAAATCCAAATGTTCAGCCCTGCTCCTTCATGGACCTCTCTTACCAGCTGCTTTTTGGTGTGTCCCCAAAAGTCTTAAGGAAGAACAGAAGCTGGGTGGACTGGTCAGACTTCTAAGTCACTGTAGGCTGCATTCAGGCTCAATCTACTCAGTAACACACCCTCTTTTCTTTTCTATTTCCTCTTGCCATGAAACTGGTTGGTAAATTGGGTCTGAGGCTTCTGTTCGAGCACTTCCATCTCTGTCTGTGGACACGTGCCATTAAGACAAGGTCATCTATGTCTTTAGGGAAAAAAAAAGGTTAGCTTTCCAGATAGGGTAAAGTAAGAGATTTAACTGGTTCTTGAGCTATACCACAAGTTTTAGCCCTGCTTTGTTCAGAGGAGTGACATTGCCTCACTGGGCTCTGGCAATGCCTACACTTCTCTCTCTGCTGCTCCCTGGGCTCCTCTCAATCCTCCTAAGGGCTGTTGGGTACAGGTGCTTGGCAAAGCAGGGTATAACACAGCCCTCCCATTCTTCATGGATGCCTGGCAGAAATCACAATCCTCCCCTTATCACCAAAGGACAGAAATGTTGCCAAAAAATTTCTCTCCAAAGGATTAAGTTGCCCTAATCTGCAACCAGGGAAATTGAAGTGTGATTGGGTTTTAGATATGGTAATATGCTGTGCTCATGTTTATCTGGGTAGTGATAATCAGCCAGAATGGTGAGGCTGTGGGGACAGATTTAGGACGGAACAAAAAGAGGATTTGAGAATTAAAGAAAGGCTTCCAGTGCTTACTCGGGTGGTTGTGGACCAAGACAAAGGAAAGCCAGGCTTAGGGAGAATTTATTGTAGAATCATAATCTATTTGTACAGATAAATGGAAGGTGGATTTTTATCTTAGACAAGAGAATATGCCTGTTTCATGACCAAAGGATCTGAGCCCTAAATCAGAGGATATGGAAGAACAAACGAGGAAAGAAAGCTGGAGGAGAGATGTTCGGGTGTCTGAATATTTCTTAACCCAAGATCCTCTCCCACCAAAAATAAAATGTCCTCCTAAAGTACAGTTCTTTAATATGTACAGCAGGGTATGCATGGGAATCTAGTGTCGAAAGTAGGAAATCACCTTCCTGAGCTTAGGACGGTGATCTCAAGTTCATGGTGCTTGTCAGGGAAAAGTTATGCTTTGGCAAGCCTGCAAACTCAAATGGTGGAAAGAAAATTCTAGTCATTTATGGATTTGAATCTCAACTCTACCAATAATTGCTAATATCTTTGGTGAGCTTCAAGGCATTCTGAGCTTCTGTTGTAAATGAGGAGCTGGTCACATGACCATTGAGGTCCTTTAGTTGTAGCTTTCTATAGTCACCCAACTTTTAGCTGGAAGCTTTACTTAGCTGTGTTTTGTCACAGGACTCCTGGATCGTCTCTAAGAACACTGTGGTCCCTTGGGCTTGTTGTCAACTTTATAGCATCTGTACCCCTTCTGAATATTGAGTGAGTTGAGTTAAATATGCAGAAGGCCATTGGCTATATGGTTCCTTCATACTATAAGTCCCTATGTAAGGAACCAGAACTGAACTCATTATTTAAACAAGCTGAAAGTCTGACTTCGGACTGAAACAAAACATCTCTCAGCCAGTTGGAAGCAGTCAAGCATCAGCCAATCACAGCCAGTCTACCAGATCCTGTCCAAATGAGGCAGACCTCAAGCTGTAACCTTACCCAACTCATTTTCTGTTCTTTATTTCCACACAGTTTACAAATGCTCACTGTTCACCTTGCATCAGTCTGAACCTCTCTCTGGTTTTAAGTGCTGCCTGGTGCATGAATCGATCTTTGGTGAAACTTTGTTAACTCAATTTACTAAAAGGCTTTCTCAGAACAAAAGCCCCTGCTTTCTCACCTACTCTTGATTGAAGCTTCTTTAGTTTTCAGAACTACATACCAAGATTCTCTCTTCATCAATGAGGTTATCTGCCAGATTTGGCTAGTGAGAGGTACTTTTATGAGATCTTGAATCCTTAAAGGAAGGAGAAGCCATGTGTTTCTGAGGCAGTGGTGGGCAGGTGTGGAAGCCTTGGCATATGATGGGCACAAGGCCTCATCAGTTTCTGGACATTCCTCTGAGACTTGCCTTCTCGGAGTCTGTGGACAGTTGTGATCATTAGACATATCTGACTTGTGATTCCTGCATTACTAATCTTCTGAAAGTGAGTCCCAGATTTCCTGACCTCTGACCTTCTTAATGCTACACCTGTGGGCTCATAGGAAGTTTCTTATAGTCATTTGATTAATAAAGAAGACAAACTGGGTCCTTTGGTTTAAAGATATTTCTGTGTAATGTTCTGGCATTAGATGGAAATGGATTTATGGGATGACTTTGGACTACCCCAGGAAAGCAGAAATTACCTATAGGAAAAACTCAAAAGACAGCTAGAGGTGGAGCTTGACGTTGGACAGTGGCAAAGTTCTTATCTGAATGGTGATGGATTTCATAGCATCCAGATTAGGGGCTCAGGGAATGGGAGAGTTCTGTATATGGATGGATTTTTTTGGAGGAAGTGTGGAGCTAAGGATAGCTGGAACCCATGGGACTGCTCATCAAAGGGCATTAGCCTGAAAGAGGCCTACCAGTTACCTCACAGACTAGATAACATTTCTGGGAGTGGCCTTTAGATTTCTTCCATAATCACCCTACTACATGTAGCTATATAAACAGGGGTAGTGCTATTCATGAGCTCAACCGGATTCCTCCCTCACCAAGACTGATCTGGCTGCTTCTGTGGAGAGCCCAACATGTTAACATGTCAAAGGAAGGACCAATGCTGAGCTCCCAGTGTGGCAACATTCCCCAGGAGGACCAGCCAGCCACCTGGTGGCAAGTTGATTACATTGGCCTCTTTCCATCATTGAGGGGGCAGCATTGCTTTTCTTCCTGGAGTGGATGTGGGTTTGCTTTCCCTGTCAGCAGCCCTTCTGCCAGCACCACCATCTGTGGACTTATTGAATGTATTATTCACTGTCTTGATATCACATAAAATATTTTTGTTCTTACTAAAGAATTTTATTTTGTAGTTTTCGTATAAAAAGGAAAGAAAAGAAAAAGTGAAGGGAGGTGCGACACTCCTGATATTCACTACTCTTAGTTTGTGCCTCAGATATGCAGTCAATATTTAAAAACCAGCAATCCTTATATGATGATACCATTTCTACCACTGCCAGAATAGATGGGTAAAGAAAAAATATTTGTTTTTCTTACCAACTCCACAGTTTGTAGTCTCCTTGTTTAGAGGTCTCTGTTCCTAAATAAAGAGCCATTTGTCTCACCCGAGGATGCCACACTAGTTCTTGTTGTGAGATATCCACCAGAGAAGACTACTTGGACATGGGTTCAAGCCGATAGAAAGCCTTTATTAGCTGACTGGTGACTGCACTGGGTGTCTAGGACCCCAGTGCTGTCCCAAGCCTTTCTCAGGTCAAGGTTTTAAGCATGAAACCACATCATGGGTTGACACACCTCTGTTAGCAAGAAAAGTTACTCAGAAGTGGAGCTACAGAAGGCAAAAAGCAAGGTTAGTACACTTAGAGACTTTCCTAGAACTATGGGCTTTGATGGATTAGGTCTTTGTTCTCATTTTGGCAGTTGTTGCTGCCTATGTGCTAGCTTTTAAAGCATGAATGATACTTCCATCATGGTGTCAGTTGTATTAAGGTGTGTGTGTGGGGGGGTAGCACTAAGTCTTTGGGCCTGCTACATTCTTACTATAAGTTGAGACAATAATATGGGCATTTAGCAGTATCTAGTACCACTGAACCAGGAGATAAACATGGGGATTACTTGATCATTACTGACCAGTTCTTATCAAGAAGAAAAAATGGGGCTGCTAATATGTAAGAGAGGCAAGGGGGAGCATGTTTGAGGCTGGGCTTTTCTGTCGGGCACCCTGTATTCAGTGGTAGAATGCAGTGGAAGTCTGTAACAAGATACAACACAAGAACTCTCGTTCCCAGCACCTTTGCCAGGATGATGCCTGCTTGGATTATGCACTTTATGAAATTCAGCAAGGGAAGAAAAATGAAGCCATGTTCTTTGGCTGCAGCAATGGGCAGAAGTTTAGGGATTATCCCTTGGCTCAGGTATCCTGCTGGAAGTGACCCTCATGGCATTGCAGACAGTTTTGGCTATAGCAGTATGTTAGGTTGAGTCTGATTTCCCAAAAGTAGACCACAGCAATGGTCTACTTCACCTCCATCCTCTCTACCCTGATGAGAATTGCTTCTGACTCACACATAAGCTATGACATCCCTTCCTATTTATAATGCTCCAAGTGGACCCTGTTTCATTGACCAAATACTGATGCACCCAGTCTAAGGCTGCCTCCTTCCTCTGTAAGAAAATTCTGAAACAAAGCAAAATATAGGTAAAATCAGGCTGTTTCTAGGGTGGTTTCACTAAGCATGACTAAAAAGTCTTAAAGAAATCTTTTATAAATGGCTGGGAGTCAGGATGGGTAATAGAGCTTGCTACACCAGCCTGATGCCCCTTTGAGTTTGATCCCAGATCCTCCTGTGGGAGGAAATGACTCCAGAAGGTTGACCTCTGACCTTTGCATATGTGTACCACGGCACACATGCCCACACTCTTCCTCACATACACAATAAATGATAAATTCGAAATTAGGTAATGTCTGAAATCTGAGGGAGCTGTGGATTTTTGGAGTCAGGTCCATCTTCAGGCCCGTGGCTCTACTGGCCATCATGATTTCAAATGAAAGATTCCTGGTGTTTAAATACACCCGCCATTATTTAGAATACATGGAAAGTACAGTGATTCTTCAATTATGTTCTTTTAAACTGCTCTCTTGACACATATAGACATACCTTTATTCAATTTTCTCTATTGTTAACATGTACATTTATTTTAAAAGAGTATCAACATATTTATGATTTTCACATTAAGTTTTGTTAATGTGCATTAAATATGCCTATTGTAAGGCCCACATCTTCAAAATCTTTTGATTTAAAAGAAGGTTTTTATCATTTTAACAGGGTCAAGATCTAAAGCCTTCTCATAGAGAATATCTTGCAGTTTTCACTCCATCCTTGAGTGTGAAAGCAAGAGAGGCCATCACATAAGACAGGGCAGCTAGGGTTGCATTGCATTTCTTGATTCTTGCTGCCTCTGGATTCTCCAATAAGTCATTTCTTTTTATCTTTTAAGGCTCAGCCACTCCTTTATTACAATGTTTTCCTTAGTAACTGGAGACCCAGCCCTGAGCCTCATGTTCATGAGGCAAATGTTCCATAACTGAGCTCATTCTCAGTCCACCTTTTCTGCACAGCAAAAATAAAAGAGTTGCTAGCAGTAGTAATAGAAAGAAAATACATAAACATTAGGCAGTGTAAGTGAAGTCAGATGCTCCCACCAAAAATTCTGATTTGTACAAATAATGTGCAAGTAATTTCTTGCACAAATAAGTTCTTTCACCACCATAAGCTTTGTTTTAATACAACACCATATACTAAGAATTGTGTCTTGAGGAGAGATCACTTATCTCTGGAAGAATTATTATTTTCTTTTTTTATATATTTGTTTTATGTATATGAGTATTTTGCCTGCATGCATGTCTCCTGCCGTGTGCATGCAGTGCCCTCGGGGGTCAGAAGAGGGCATCAGATCCCCTGGAGTGATCTGAGCCATCTCCCCTAGGCTACCTGGCAGACTTAGACAACTCTGAAGGGGATGGGATGAGAGATGAGAACTTGAGGGAACAAAGGAATGGGGTGGTCAAGGGGGAGAGGGAGAGAGTGGGAGGACAATAAAAGTGACATCTTGATAGAGAGAGCCTTTATGGTGCTAGAGAGAAACACGGGCTAGGTAAATTCACAAGATCCACAGGGATGGCCCTAACTAAGACTCTTAGCAATGGAGGAAAGGGAACCCAAACTGGTCTTCCCCTGTAATTAGATTGATGAATGTCCCAACTATGGTCATAGAGCCTTCATCCATTAACTGACAGAACCAAATGCAGAGACCCACAACCAAGCATCAGACGAAGTTTTGGGGATCTAATCAAAGAGACGGAGGAGGGAATATATGAGCAAAGGAGGTCAAGATCATGACGGAGAAATCTACAGAGACAGCTGAACCAAGCTTGTTAAAACTTTTGAACTCTAGACCGACAGCCATGGAGCCTCCACAGGACAGAACTAGGCCCTCCATATGTAGGAGTCAGTGGTGAAGCTTGGACTATCTGAGGCCCCTGGCAGTGGGACCAGCATCTATCCCTGGTGCATGAGCTGGCTTGTTGGAGCCCATTCCCTATGGTAGGATGCCATGCTCAGCCTTAATGCAGGGGAGAGGGGCTTAGTCCTGCCGCCACTTAGAATGTGCCAGACTTTGTTGACTTCACATGTTGATTTCCCTTATCCGTTGGGAGGAGTGGATGTGTCTTGGGCTGGGAAGAAATAGGGAGAGTGAAAGGAGGAGTGGGGAGGAAAACTGCAGATGGAATGTAAAATGAAATTTATAAAATAAATTAAACAAGCAAACAAAAATTTCCACATCTATTCTCTATTGTACCAAGGTTATTTGCTGACTGTTCCTAGTGAGGATAGTGGGATAATTATCCTAAGGATTTGGGAAACATGTGAATAAAACCAAAGGCAGGGAGGCAGCTAAGCTGTTTACTGGGGCTTTGAAATGGGAATGGACCATTTTGTTTCTCTGGAAGTCTCTACTGTTTCTCTCTGAGTCCTGCTTTCCCAAGCCACAAGGTCCATACCATTTACTATAGCTTTGCAGTTTACATCTTACTGTTTTAGAAACTAACCTGGGAAGGACTGATCCTTTGAGTCCCATGTCCAAATTCCGAGATAGAAAAACCTGGCTTGAATTCCTGAGTTAAATGTCTAAAGACTTCCTGGAGAGGATTTCTAGTAGTGAAGGTAGCCAGACTGACCTAGAGCAATATACCCGGGTCTGTATGAACATGGAAAGGGCTTGATTACCACATTTCCTGTGGTTCCAAGTCCTGATGTTGGATGTGCCAATGTCTGTATTATATTCTTGTATCTTCATTCATCTGTTTATAAATTTGCTGGAAGCTGTCCTGGACATGGGGTGCCATTGTGAGCCGAATGTATATAAACCTTGCCTCTTGGGGTTTGCAGTTTTCTTCTTTCTTGTTTAATTAAGCCCCACAGCTACCTTGTGTCATAGAGATTTTCATTTCCATTTTGTAGAGAGGCAGAGACACCAGATTTTCTGGCACAAGACCAGGGCCCTTTCTATGTCACCATACATGGCAGGAATGAGCCTGATATTTTATGTACTAACTTACAATATACCAATTATAAATCATTTGAGTTACTACATCACATCATAGGATCTCCCAGGCAATTCTTCTCAGAATTATTTCGGTTACTAACTATGTCTGAAACTAATTAAACTGTGCTTTAAAAAAGTATCCCATAATTGGACTGGGCCCTCTCCCAAGTTAGTTTAAATTAGTGAGGTCACTATTAATACAACCAACTCTATTAATAAATGCATGATCACTTCCTGTCTATCTACAATATCCAACAGGCTCTAAACTGAAATCAGAATTTAATATTTTATACATGGGTCAGGATTTTAGCTCCTAATTACTCATTTGCCAAGCTCTTGGTTTGGGTTATTGTAGTGCTGAGTTGTCAAGAGAGGGGAGTGGAGTAAGAATAATGGCCGACTGCAGCTCCAAGGGTAATCTAACTGCTAACATGTGTTGCTATAGATACAGTTACTTATTTACACTTCATGGATGATCTCACATCCCTCTCACCATCTCCAGTGAAAGATCACTGCTCCCATTCTGCACACGAAGACACTGTGGTTCAGAAAGTCTGTGATGCTTCGTCAGTGTCAAGAGGAAACACCCTGTCCCCGGAACTTTCTTCCACAAATCCCCTGCTCTCTTCCCCGCCCAATCCCGGGTAAAGGTGTGGTGAAGTGAAGGGAGATGAAATTCTAGTATCCCCACCAGGGGTCTGTGAAATGTTCCCTTCCCACCTGGAATCGTTCCTCTGATTGATTAGTCCTTGATTGGTCTCTCCTTTGTTGGAGAATAAACTAATTCACACAGTGGAATGTGGAAGCTTGCTTAGAACCTACCTTCGACTACCTGTAAACTACCAGGCCGAGGACATGCGCATTAGAACTGGGCCTGTGTCCTTCATCTCTTTTCTTCCTGTCACTTATAAAGTTTATTCCTCTGCCTGTGTATAAACAAGGGAGATAGAGAGTTGGTTATGGGATGGGCTTCCTCAGATTGCTTCTGATTTTGTAAAGTTTTCAGAAGCTTTTGGTGTGCCCAATCTCTTCCTTTATGCTGTTTAGAGCATAGAAGGGAGGAGTTGAGGCAAAGACCATCTGTATTCTTTGTCCACTACTGTGCCTTCCAGAGGGGACTTTATAATACAAGGGAAGGGAAATGGATGCTGGGTAGAACAGACAGACGTTCATTGTGAAAGCTGAGAGGAGAAAGCCCAGCGAAAGATTTGTAGCATACGAAGACAGGAACTATCCACAAGGCCACCTGTGTACCCCTCAAACACACATTGAGTGTCCAATACTTACACAGGTGAACCCTTATTATATTATTGGTTTATGGAGGTAGAGGTCAGCTTTCCCTGGAATATGCACTTCCCTGATTTGAACTCTTTCTATTCCCCTACTTTGTATTTTCTCTCCAAAGACTTCCAAATGTTCTTAAATTATTTCTTAAAAACTACAATTAAAACAAATCTGTTTATCTCCAAAGCTCGTTGGTTCATTATGGATTCAGAGAATAGTTTTCTGATTTATTTCCTCTTGTTTGGGCTTCTTCTGCCCTGCTGGTGGAATTTGAATCTAATCTTTGTGATCAATTATAATTAATTAGGCCGTATTCTTCCTGAGTAATGGTGGCGGAGGAACGTTTATGGCGATCTGTGTGTTTCTCCCACTCTAAGCTGTAAGCAGAGATCTGTTTGCTAGATTGCTGTTAATTAATCGTTTAATTTGTCAAGACATCACAATGGGCTTAAAAATACATTTTGATAGTACCACTGCTGACTACTACTTGTGAATCTCTGTTGGCACCAAGGGAGGTGGTGGTGATGAGAACGATAAGGTCTCTTTACAAAGATGCTGATGTGGGTATGTAAATCTGTGTCACTTGCTGTTGTGCTCACAGTTCTGAGACTATATATTTATTTTTAGACGTATATGCATGTGAGTATAAATGATAACTCACGAGGACAAATGCACCATCTGTATTTTATTTCAGATGGATGCAAACTGGCAAGTTGCAAAATGGCTGTTTTCTTCAAAGTCTGCATGATATTCATAGACAATACAATGACTTCATGGTTTCCACTAGCATCGGTATTCTTCCCAATCAAGCTTGAAACGGTAGCTCTAAAAATGACCTCACTACCTTCCATTTTATGTGTTTCTTCATCATCCTGTATTCTGGGATCACGGGGCAAGAGGCAGGTCCTGCGGCACAGCAGTGAGAAGAGGTGGAGGGAGGGAGGGGAAGAGAGCATGCTCTTGACATCTCTCAAGCTGGATTGCGGAATGGCAGAGGAACAGCTGCTGGGAGACTGTTTTCCCGGCTCCACAAAAGAGAAAATGGCAGTCCCCACCTGCTGAGGCAAGGGAGTGGACCCCACTGTCCATGTTTGCTTTGACGAGGTGTCTCTGGACAGATAATTGTTTTCCCAGATCCTTTCAAAGCAGTATGAGTCCATCGGGACAGAGCTGAACAGCCTGGAAACCTGTAGCTGGCGTTGAACTGTAGGGACAGAAGGCATGGAGGATGACTGGGTCACAGAGGAGCACAGGGCTTATTTCTTGGTTTTGGCTCGTCTTGACTAATGAGTTTAAATACAGAATGGCTATGCTCCTCAGGGGTATTCAAAATATGACCAAATCAAGATGTCTGAAGAGACAAGTGCCTTCCCTGCTCCTTTCTAAGGTCCTCTGATATCCTTCTGAAGTCATGCCAGGAAAAGTGGATTTGCTTATTATATCTAGTTTCATTTAAATCTTTATTAGTATTTCTATCTTAGCTTTATCTCTATCTCTAATGCTGTCATCAATAACACTGTCTCTAATCTGAGGACTTTGTCCATTCCCAAAGGAGAATGGTTAAGAGCCACCCACCCCATACCAAAAAAGAAATGCAGGTAGAGTACTCATGCATTTGGGTTATTTTTGCTATTCTAATCCTGAGTGAGGTAACCCAGACCCAAAAAGATGAATATGGGATGTACTCACTCATAATTGGTTTCTAGCCATAAATAAGGGTCACGGAGTCTAC
>NC_022010.1:50047172-50062064 GCF_000317375.1 Microtus ochrogaster
AATATACAGGAAGGTTGAGATGAGATAGTCATATGCATTCATCCAGTGCTATGTGTGTCGGATGGAAAAGCAATGGTTCGGTATAACTAAGAGTCGTTCTAGTAGTTAGACCGCATTGATTGAAATCACAGTTTCAACACCCTACTGTGTGACTATGAACTTGTTTTCTAACCTCTGTGTCTCATTTGTATCACCTGAAAGTAGAGCTAATGATTGTAGCCTCACCCATACGCTGTGTGATTTAAATCAGTCTTACAAATGAAAGTCTAGAATGTGACCTCAAATACAGTGAGCTGTGTGTGTGATCTAGTGTTGGGATGATCATTAAACAAATGGCAGGAAATCCTTCTTGGTTGTCAGCATCAGGCAAAAGGGGGCATGGATGAGATGAGAGGCGCACTGGTGGGGCAAAGACTTTTCCATCTTGTTCTCTTCACCTATGAAATGGCGAGTAAAAATGGAGTTCAGGTAACAAGGTAGAGATAAGGTTTAAGTGGGGATGGCACATGGAGGGACGGCACCTAGCACATGGAGGGAACAAATGATTGATAATTTCATGTATTGCTTTTAGGATGACTGTGGAAGCAGGTGCCTGTTGTTGCTACCATCATGGCAGTCCAGTGGATTCAGAGAGCACTGAAGGGTCCTCCCAGTTCCAAAGAACAGAGTCTGGCTGTTTCTTACTTCCCATAATGGAGTCTTTTCAGTCTTCCTCTTTCATCCTTTGTGCTGGTCTTGGCTTATAGCATTTGGGAATCTTGTTTTACTTCCTTTTAGTAAGGAAAATATCTCAATAGGTCTAAACAATTCAGTCATGCCAAAAAGTATAGCAGACTCTAAATAGCCATAGCTCCTGAACACTTACTGTAGATATAGTTTCTTTTAGACAACATCTTCATTGATATAAATTATATAACATAACCTTATTATTTATTTTTGTAGTGTTGGGTGGTTAGACAAACCCTTTACTACCTAGTTACATTTCTAGCCAAAAGTCATGCTTTTAATGCATATTATATTCATAGAATTGTATGACCACTCCTGTATCTTCCAACTTTAAAACATTACTCCAAAGTATACTCTGTACCCTTTGATGTTTAGTATTCCTGTCCCTGCTTCCAAGCCCTTGATAATACTTAATCTATTTCCTGTTTGTGTGGACTCATCCATTCTGAACACTTTATGCCCTCGATAATACCTAATCGTTTTCCTGTTTGTGCAGACTGGTTTGTTCTGAACACTTTGTGTAAATGAACTTATATAATCTGCATCCTTTTGTGACTGGCCTTTTTTCACTTAGCACAATATCGTCAGGGCTCACCCGTGTTATAGAATGACTCAGAAGAGCACAGTTAATTGACCTCTTCAGTTGGCAGGCATTTGAATTCTTCCCACTTTTTAGCTCATATCCACAGTGCTGCTGTGTCTGTGTCTGCATAAGCATTGCAGGGACTGTTTTAATCTCTCCTGGGATATTTCTAGCTACAGAGTTGCCAATCACAATATAACTCCGTGTCGTTGAGCTTTTTGAAGGACTTGCAGAATGTGATGTCCCAGCTACATTCATTCTGATGCTCTTATGAGGTGGCTATGGGCGTTTTCATTTTATACACAAGAAAAATGAGGTATTGTTTGAGTAACTTGTCCTCATTCACAGAGTCATGTAGGGTTTTCAAGCATCATTAAGGAACTTTAGTGCCTCTAGAAGCCATTTCAGGATTCTGAAAAATTTGTTCCCTGTAGAATTTTTTTCTCTTAGTCCTATAGAAAACTTGAGCATAGAGCTTTTCAAAGACAAAGGGTAGTAGCCAGGACCTATGATTCATAACCTCCCTTTCAAATCCCGGCACACCCTACTTCTGCTTGTCAAATTTTCAGCAAGCTAGTTAGTGTCCAAATGCTTTGTTCTCTTCTGTAAAATGGGGATGATAATAATACCTAGCCCAATGGCTTATCAGGAGGATGAAGTGCGATAACATATATAAAATGCTGAGCAGGTGCCTGCCATACAGGAGAAACTATGGGCAATGTTTAATTGCCGTGTTCTTTATGGCTTATATTTTAGTGTCTTGTTTAAGGAACCCTTCCTTACCCTGAAGGCACAATTATTCTCTCTCTGACAGCTTCTAATTTGCTAGTTCACTTGTTCTACATAGTAGAGTTTTAAAAGTCTTTTTGGTTGGTTTTTTAAACTCCATTTTCCTATTTACGTTTTTCAAGTTCCTCTTCTGTTTTAAATATTCAATACATGTAAATGAAGTATGCTCCATATTTAAATTGTATCTCAAGTGCTTGTTGGTATGTTTGGAGGCAGAACTTTGCTTGATTTTGTTGCTCTTCAGAAAAGGAGTCACTTTATCTTTCTGTATTGGTTTTAAATTTTAAGATTTTTCCTTGCCACTTTCTGGGAGATAAATTTTTTTAGGCTTGGGTAGAAATCACATTGCTCCAGACAGACTAGGTGTCAGTCGAGCGGGCTCTTTCTTGCCAAGCACCGTTTATGGAGAGTTCTGTAGGGAACATTTGTCATGAGATGGATGTGTCTTCTCCAGGGGTTTCTATGCCTGGCCCTCCAGGTGGCAGTGTAGAGAGATGGTGGACCTCCCAGAGGTGGGGCCTGGAGGAAGGAGATTAGATATATGTACCACAGCAGTGTTTAGTGACTTCTCTGGGGAATGTGTCAGGTCTCTTATCTATTGACTTTAGGACAGTTATCTTGGCTCTCTTTCATCTTCTTTTCTTTCCCACCCATGATCCTTTTTACATGTGGCTGGCTCCCCTTCCAATTTCCTGTCATGCTGTAATCCCCACCCCCATCCGGGGATGGAACCTAGGTCATAAGTGCCATGTTTTATGGACTGCTCAGCCAGCAGAGTCTTGAGTCAGATAAATGTGCATATACATTACCTGGTGTCAGGTGTTATTAGAGCAGAACAAACTGTACGAAGTCAACATTAATATTTACCCCAGGCCCTTGAGTGATGTCTTATTCATCCTCAGGTCTTAGGTCTTTGTTTAGAGCCAGAGCCTAGCTGGTGGTGAACCTCACTCACTACCTCACATGCCTGGGTGGCAGGGTGATTTCTTATTTGCCCCCTTTCTCTTATAAGGGGAATTCTGATAGGTGGAGGCAGAGATTTATCTAGTTTTCCACACTCAGAACTCATGCAGCCCATGACACATGGGCCTTGGGTTTTAGGGTCCGAGGAAAAGCTGTGGGGGAGGACCCAGCCACGGTGTGTCCTTTTTCCTGCAATTCTTCATTTCAGTTCAGCTTTGGACTCATAGCTCCCTTTCACTCCAGTTCAGCCTTGGATTTGAAATGCATGTGTATGTATTTTCAGTCAGTTCTTAGTCTCTTCTATCAGAAAGAAGTATTATTCATGTTATCTAGGTTGTGCTATTGACCAAAATGAATATCTTCCATGCCTTCTCATATCCTCACACCCAGTTCCTCTCTTCTTCTCACTTCCTTTCTTCCCTTCCCTGCTCTCCCACTCCCCTTTCTCCCGTAGCTTGCTTGCAGTGCTTCAGCAAAACCAGCATCATCCTAGACAAAGGAGGTATAAAGAATAAAGGTCTTCTATGTAGGTGATGGGATTTACTTATCCTAAGACCAGTTTGGCTTTTTGTGTCTTTTTATTTATTGGATCATGTAAATAATACTGTGGCTCCTCATAGTGAACTGCGGTGCTGTATTCATTATTGCATCTTCTGTGAACTGGGGAATTATCATAAGCTAAAATATACAAACTTCCCTTCTGGGTATTTATAAAATAAATCACATTTATAGGAATGCAAACTGTCTAAGTGAAGCCCGTCTTATCCGTAAGCTTTGTGACTGTATTCAGTTTCACTCCTGTGGGCTTGCCTTTCATCTATCTAATCTGTGGGTGTTCCAAAGTTTCTTAGGCGATTCTGAAGTCTGTTTTCTTGGGATTATTATAAACCTACTGTTTAAAAATTGTGTTTTATTCTCAAATCTCTAAATTGACTCCTCTTTGAGGAACTGTCTCCCTTTTGAGGATCAGGGATGATCGTAAGAGTTAGTCTAGTCTGGACTGTGCAGTTACCGAATTATAATTTCCCAAAGCTGTGTGGTTATAGGTTTCTCTTAGAAACAGTATCTTGGTAGAGTTGAGACATTCTCGTCTAGACATAATGGGCGATCAACCTTTTAAAAACATTCATACGAATTTAACCCAGAGCTGTGATGGGTTTTAACCTAGCCTGTGATGGTCACAAGCCATTCACTTACCAAACATGATATCCTCTGAGTGCCGGAGCTTGTGACTCCCTGGTAGAGACTCAAGATGTAATTATAAACTACATGTTCCCTGACCTCCAGAAGGAACTGGTTTAATAGGAGTGGCATGCAGGCCTCCCTAATACTCAGTGCTCCGTGTGAGATAACATGCCATCATCTCCCTCCCCCTCGTTCTCCACGCACCCTGGAGGCATGGCAGGTTTAATGAGTTTGCAATATTTATAAAGTTGTGATCTTCCCTAGTGCAGAGTATTTTTGCCTTTTGAAAATCAAGACCCGGAGGTGCACTGTGATATTTATTCAATAACTCTTTTAACTGTGAAGCACAGTTCTTGGCAATTTCCCTTAGTATCTCTTGTTCTGTCTTGTTCCCTAACTCTTCAATTTAGGCGTCTCTTATTCTTTTGCAGTCCACATCCTCTCTCCACCCTTACCTCTTACCTAGTCACCTTGTTTATTCAATCCTGCCTCTCCTCCTTTTGTGCTTACAACTCTCCTGGAAATTACAATTATTCTCCTGGTTGCTCTTCTGTGAAAATCCTGTCCTGAGCAGTTTTGAATCTTTTCATAGACTGGGGACAGGAGAGAAAGCTAAGTAGCAAGGGGGTAGCTGTGAGTAGTGTTATATTAATTTTGATATTATCACATCTCATTATGTAAGTCCCTGTGTTTTGACCCTCTGTCTGTCTGTCTGTCTGTCTGTCTGTCTGTCTGTCTCTCTCTCTCTCTTTGAGGAACAACCGTATTTTGAGGTCCATATATGGGCAATCAAAAATGTCATTTCACAGATCCAGAGAGAGAACCATTACCTCTTGAGATTTCAAGTTGGTCAATGGAGTGTTTATGCTGAAAGTGGAGTAGGGAAAATAAAAGACACAACTGGGAAGGAGCTGGGAGAGGAAAAGAAGGGGTAGGGGAGCACATAAACCAAAAGTGGGGATACAGAACTCAGACACAAGATAGGACCTCTCTGTCTGTGGAAATCACAGGATTAGGTAGGGATGCTAAGTTTCTTTTTATTACCAAAGCATATCATTTACTGTTTTACAAAGCATGGCTTATGTGATCTAAAATACATCTTCCATCCTGTTCCTGGTAGTCTGTATTATCCAGCATGAAGTAGGCTAGGTTTTGTTCTGTTCAGATGGTGTAGGCCTGATGGTGCAGGCATCAAATAGCTTTATATTTTGCCACACAAACATGTATATTGCTCAAAAGGGATGGTGCCTAATGTAGCTCCAAATAGTTTTTGATAGGGATGGGATATAAGCTTAAGGCCACCCCTTTTTCTGTATTTAACCACAGAATTCTTCTATGTCTTAATATCTCCTATCTTTTCTAGAGCTATGTTAGATCTGAAGAGATTAAAGGAAGGGTCAAGGGTTTGTTCCCCAGTGTCCCCAGGAAGGTGTTGGTCACTGCTGGCACTGAAGGACCTTGTAGGTCTCTCAGGGATTCATGTCATCACTGTTGTAGTCCTTCTAACACTGCCTCCATGTGCACCAGAGTTAGACTGTTTCTCTGTTTGATTGTCACTGGTCAAATGATGCTAAGCGTTCCTGTGATCCCTTGGATTTGCTCCATTGCACTTCCTAGTGCTCCTTTTCACTTAAAACTTTACACTTTGTGTTTTCTTGCTCATCTTGCTCTTTTTCATTATAGATATGCTTATATTGGCCACCAATAATTATACAACACAGTTAATACTAGGCTGTTTTGAAATCTCCTTTGCCAGTGCCATTAATCCAAAACTCTTCAAGTTACCCTCAGGCAGTCTTTTCCAGACAAGGGCAAAAAGCAGCTACATTCTTGGGCAGAATATCACAATAACGGTCTTAGGCCACTTACTGATATTCTTCCCTTCTGAAAGGTTTTGAGCTGGGTCTCTACAGTTTCAATCACCCTTAGCCCCACTGTCTTCCATGCTCCTACTTGGATGGCCCATTAAGCCTCAGTTAAAGCATTCAACTACTTTCCTAGTCCAAAATCCCAAAGTCTATATTCTGCCAATAAGAAACAAGGTCAGCCTGTCACAACAATCCCCTAGTCCCTGATACCAACTTCACTCTTAGTCAGTGTTCTATGCTGCAAAGAGATGCCATGATCAAGGCAATTCTTATAAAGGAAAGCATTTAACTGGAGCTTGCTTCCATTCAGAGATTTAGTCAATTATCTTCATGGCAAGAAGCATGGCAGGCTCAGGCAGACATGGTGCTGGAGAAGGAGCTGAGAGTTCCACACTTGACCGGTAGGGAGCAGGTAGAGAGAGACTGGATCTGGTTTGAAACTTCACAGCCCACCCCCAGTGACACACTTGCTCCAACAAGGCCATACTTTCTAATCCCTGTCAAGTAGTGACACATCCCAATGACTAGGCCTTCACTTTTATGAGTCTATGGGTGACATTCCTATTTAAACTACCACAATCGACAAACATCTAAAAACATAAAAAGTGAAAAAGGGGAAGATATAAATACGTCAAGAATGAAACAGAACACATCACTGTGGGTGCCAGAGATATCAAAAGAGTAGGGACAGCTTACAAAGACCTGAGTTTGACAACTCAGATCCAGTAGACCAATTCTTTGACAAATGCAGGCTACAATTCACTCAATACAAAATATAGAAGGTGAGAGATCCCAAAGTTATGAATAAAGTTGTAAACACAATTTAAAACTTCTGAAAAGACTATGTGGTTTTACTAGGCTTAACAGCTCCAGTTCTATACCATCCACCTAATCTCAACTAGAAAGCAGAATGAGAAGAAAGCAGCCCTCAACTTATTTCATGAGTGTGCATTCCCTGGTACCCAAACAATTAAAAAACACTTAGTGAAATACTCCAAATCATCAACAGATACCCCTAATAAATATAGATGGAGAAACATTTAGACAAAATTAGCATGCAGAATTCACCCGTAGATAAAAGGAGCCACCATAGTTGGATTCATTCCAGAGATGTGAGTCTTAATAATAAAAATTCAGTCAATATAATCTCTCACAGGTAAAAAAAAGAAATAGATGACTTTATTAACCGTGGACAAAAAACATGGACACGTTTCAAGACTTAATAATATTTCAAAATCCACGAAATAGCAATCCAAAGATAATTAATTAGAGGACAAAAAGACAAGGCATTGATTTAAAGAAAATACTCACAAATATCATATCAAATAAAGGAATATAATCTGTGAATATAATGATTGTGAAGACTCCCAAATCTGAACATCCACATGCCTGACCTGCTCCATCATGAAGAGCAAGCACATGTTGGAGAAATGGGAGAGGGCTGATGTTGGTGGCCTGCTTGCCAGCCAGGACTAGAACCACAGTGACATCTGAGCCTGGGCTGTTGCCAGGTTCATGTCTGGGTCTATGGCCCAGCTGCAGCCAGAGTCTTTGTTTATGTTCATGGATCCTGATACCATCAAAGGCCATGCTGATACCAGGGGTCTGGGCCATCACCTGGGGCTATGCTGGTGTCTGAGGACCATGTTGCTGTGGGGGCCTTGCCAATCGGAGTAGCCTGTGCTGCTATCTGAGTCTTTGGTGACTTCTGTGCCCAAGTTGCTACTGAAAACCATGTCTGGGTTCTGTGATCCTATCACAGCTGGGTTCTGTGTTGATGTCCGTGGCCCATGGTACTACTAAAGGACACATGGACGCTTGTGTCTAGCCATGGATGCTGTGGCCGTGTTGGTGTGGGAGGGCTGTGCCATCACTGGGTCCACTCAGATCTTTGTGGCCTGCACTGACACCCAGGGCCATGGTGTTGTCTGGGTGCTGCCATGGGCTTGTTCAATTGTTTTGTTGTGGCTTTAATTATTTTAAGGGGTCATACTGCAAGAATGAGGGGTGGATACGGAGGGACTGAGAGGTGAGAGAGATTGGGGAGCATGATGTGAAATTTCTAAAAACCAATAAAGAATTATGTTTTAAAAAATAATAAAATAAAGGGAAATGTAAAAAGTGGACAACAATCCCCAAACATATATATTCTACTGAAGATGAGACACAGTTAACCAATAAGTGAATAAGAAAAGATATTCAACTTTATTGGTGACCATGGAAATTAAACTACAATTGAAGCACAAAAAGTAAAAAGTCAGAGTCAGAAATTGGGGTTCAACCTGAAGATCCAAAAATCAAAACTGTCTGAAATGACGATCCTGGCTCCTAGAATCTCAGAATGGGACTGTGTGTCGAGAGCTGTTTCCTACCATTTTATAATTCTCTCTAAGGCTGGGATTAAAGGCGTGCACCACTGTCATTAAAGGCATCCACCGCCCAGTTTCTATGGCAACTAGTGTGGCTATTGGGATTAAAGGTGTGTGTTACCATAACCTGGTCAGTAAGGCTGACCAGTGGGACTGTTTTACTCTCAGATCTTCAAGAGGTCTTTATTTATTAAAATACAATTGAAATGCTACTACACACACTGATTTATTTGAACAAATATTATTTATATGTACATGTATACACACACACTCACATTTGCTCTAAAAGGAAAGTGGCAGCACAAAATGCTGGAAAGTATGTAAAGAAACCAAAAAAATAAAAAGTTGTTACAAAATAAAATAACCAGCCATTCTGAAACAATTGCAACAGCACCACAATTGACAGTCTCCTCTAAAACAAGGGACTACCATATAACCTGTCCACTGGATTTCAAAACATTTGCCTGATATTAATGAGAATTATGTTCATAAGAATCTGTACATGCATGCTCAGGGTAACTGTATTTAGTAGTAGCCTCAAACTGGGAAAAAAAATCTAGATACATATCTGTGATAATGTTGATTTAATTTGCGCTATATTGCTCTGATAAACACTATGATCAAATATAGCTTGGGAAGGAAAGGGTTGATTTCATCTTACAGGTCTTGGGTTCGAATCAATCCCTGAGGAAAGTTAGGGCTAAAGTAGAGCCATGGAGGAGTGCTGCTTACTGGCTTTGCACCACATAGTGTGCTCGGTTTGCTTTCTTATGCAACCAAGAACCACCTACCCAGGGCTGGAACAACCCACAGTGGTCATTAATAAACAATATGTCTCACGAATTTGTTTATGGAGACATCTCAACTGATGTTACCTTTCCAATATGACCCTAGCTTATTTCAAATAGACTAAAAAATGTTCAAAACCATAAAAACACCACCGAACTAGTACATGTGTGTATAAATTATACTTCACCAGTGTCATGCAGTATTACTGCGCAACAAACAAAAAATAACTAATACATTCAATACTTAGATGCGTCTTCAAGAATATGAAAAGCCCATCTCAAAATACTCTATGCTGAATGATTCCTGTATTTATGTAGTGACAGCACTAAGGGGATGGAGAACAAAGCAGTGGCTTTTTGGCTTTAAGGAGTGTATACATGGGGACAGTAACGGAAGGGGAGTGGATGAGGCTGCTGATACCCAGAAAGATCCTTGTGGAAACAGAGATGTTCAATATTTCAACTCCTACTATCAAAATCCTGGAGCAATAATGCATCACAATTCTGCAAACTATTATGACTGGGGACACTGAGCAAAATACCCAGGGTCTTTGTGTCATTTCTTACTTCTTCATGTGAATCTATAATTATCACTTAATAAAAAACTTAATAAAAAAGCAAATATTCTCCTTTCATTAGTGTACTACTTATGAAAGAGAAATCTGAAGCAATCTAAATGTCCAGAAATGAGAGATGCTCAAATAAATTAAATTATATTCATAACAGAGCATTGTGAAACTTCTAAAATGATTTTAACTAAATGTTTTAAGTGATGTTACAGAATATTCATACAATAAATTGAAGAAAACAGTTTACAAAGTTCCTTATACATTATGATCTCAATTATGTTTAAAAATTACAGTAACAAAATTAGAAGCTATAATACTGTATGAACAGAAAGATAGACCAGTGTAATAAAGCAGAAAGCACAGAGGCAGGCCCACATACACAAGGATGTCTGGGAGGTACTTCAAGGATGTTCGTTTAAGTACACAATCCTAGAATTGTGGATAGGTACTCTGAAAACAGATACATTATACTTAGAGCTCTTAACATGCTATGTGCGCACACAAAGACCTGTACAAGCTGGGCACAGACAAAACCCCAGCAGGGAGAAGTGAGGTCGGCACAAAGTCCTGTCCTTGGCTGAGAGTTGTTGGCAACTAAAAGATGTTGGGAGAGGGGGAACCAGTTTTCTTTAGGACTGTGACCCTGGTAGGTTAGCCGTGCTCCAATGAAAGGGCAACCATCCAAGAGTACACAAATAGAAGTTCATGTCTTTTTCAAAAAATGCTCATTTTTTGTTGTTTATTTCTGAGAGTTGTATTTTAATTATAGCATTTCTCCCATTCATTTCCTCCCTCCAATCCCTTCCATATGACCCTCCCCTCCCCCTTCAATTTATAGCCTCTTTCTCATCAACTGTTATTGCATGCATGTATGTACACACACACACACACACACACACACACGACATACACACCACATATATATCCCTAAATGTAACCTATTGAGTCCATATTATGTAACATGTTAAATAAGGCTTTCAGGCTTAAAGGTTTTTGATCATTGTTTTTTAAAGGCAGACACAAGTGTGGGTGAGAAGAGGTGGATCAGGAAAGCATTGGGAGGGTAAGACCAAAATACATTGTAGGAAATTCTCAGAGAACAAATAAAACAAATGTAATAAAAGAATAAATGTATCCTTTAATATATATTCTATTATAATATATTTATACCATTAGCATACACACCGATATAGTTATAGTGTACTTTCTCTCTATATATTAAGGATAGACTTCAGATGCATTAAGGATGAATACGGCTGATTTGGGTGATTAGTCCCAGTAGTCATGTGATGTTGAACCCACTCCTCTCTTCTACTGAAAAGGAAATCCAGGAGGATTGAGAGGTTAGAATTGTTGAAAGACAGATTGCCTGGAATGTGTGCCAGGGAATCTCTACGAGGACCTACCACTCCAGTTCATGGATTGAATGGACAAGATCTACCCTCAGTGACATTGGGCCCTGTTCAAACTGCTTGACACCTGTATGGAATAACAGAGGAAGAAGAGAGGAAAGATGAATTCTTCTCTATTCTGCAGCAACTACAGCATCCTTTTTTCTCTCTCTTCAATGTTAGGACCCAACTTTCTCTAGATTCTGGATGCTGAGACTTTTACTAGAGGCCCTTGCAGTGGCTGAGGCATGTTAGCAGGTTCCTTGATGCTCCAGTTGCCTGTAATCCAAGTGACTACTTCTGATAGTAAATATCTTCTCATAGGCCTCCCTTCCTCCCTCTATCCCTCCCTCTGTTCCTCCCTCCTTCTCTATCTCTCTTGCTCTTTCTATCAATTCGTTCTGTATAACTTAAACATGTACATTTTTAGTAATTGAAAATACAAAGCTATTAGGATAAAATATGGTCAAATTTCTTTTTAATCTTGGTAAAACAAAACTTTTCAACTGTCTCAAAATGTAGAGGCAAGAAAACAAGAGATGAATATACTTCATTATATGGAGATTTTTGCGTAAGACTATGTCAAAAGCACTGCAGAGGAAGCAGAAGGACCGCTCACACACTGCGGGGAGACCTTCAGAATACATGCTGTGGATAAAAGCTGATGCTTCCAATATAGAAAAATCTTTTGAAACCTGAGAAACGAAGGAGGAAAGTGACAGGAAAAAGGGGGAAATGACATGAACTGACAAGCCACAAAAAATTGTCTGCGTGCCTCTCAATCACGTACAAATGTTCAGACTCGCTGATGGAGAGAAACAGAACAGCAGCGGCGAGTGGCGTCTCTTATACAAGCAGCTACTGCAAGTCGGGAAGTATGAAATGACACCTTGTTTGGGTAAGACTGTGCAACAGGCAACTTCAGACACTGACTGATGGGATGCATGCCATCTAGTTCAGCTCTGTGTCCCCTAAGCTCTTCACCTTGCACGAGATAATAAAAACCTTTGTGTACAGGACACCGCTGGGCCTCTACCCATCACCTCTTCCATCTGGGGTGGAGGATGTAGGCAGGAAGCTATGCTGTGAGTGCTGAAGCCTTCTTTCTCTGATCTAAGAGTCTTGGTCCTATACACCGCGGCACCTACAGGCCTATTATGCTTCACGAGTAAATAAACTACAGTACATCTGTCAAGAATGATCAGGTGTGCGAGAGTTTTCCTACTTATGAAGTTTACAAGTTAGCTTGTCACAGTTCCATGCAACCCAACAGAGGATCGGAGACTTGAGGAGGAATAGCGGCAGTTTATTACTTATTGCAGTTGTATGAAGTTTGTTCTACATCTTTTTGAATTTTAATTCCCAGAAGGCAAATCAAAGGATGATGAGCGGCTCCATCAAGGCAGGACCGCCTGAGAGTGTGGAATTTGGATGTTTGATGTCAGATAATAAATACGCCTGATTTAGATATGAGGAAAATACCATTACTGTTTCCGAGGCTATACTCTAGAAAATCATACTTACAAAGACAGTCAGGAGCAAAGGGCACTGGGTTCATTTCTGAAAAGCAATGAAGCATTCTGGGAATATTCACACAGTGGAATATTATGCAGTTGTTTAAAAAGGACACCTTTTATTAATCGATCTGCAGAGATTTCCAAAATACAGTACTAAGGGAACACATAGCTGCAAAAAACAAAACGTGGGAATGAGACATCAGAGCAGAAGCACAGAGGAACAGCAACAAATAAGTCGGTTTACCACGCTTCCCTTTGCTTCTCCTTGGCTTCCCTGGGGCTGGGATTGAAGGCATGTGTCATCATGCAAGGTCTGTTTATTATTCTTTGCATAAGGAAGAAGAGGACAGACAAACACCCAGATGCATGTACTTTTGTGTAAAAATTTGAACATCTTCACAAACAGGAAGGAGGTAGAAACTGATAGCCTAAAGGGGCCCAGTGGTAAAAGCGTCCAAAAGAACCAGCTGAGACGGACGAGAGAGCAGGGATGTGGATGGTGAGACACTTTCCAGAGTGTACTTTTTGCATTGCTTTGGTGCATTGTATTGCTATCTTCCAGTTCCTCTTCTTCTCCTAGTAAGGATAGATCAACTGGAATGTGGCTGAGATTTAAAAAAAAACAGACATTGATAAGACTAGTGGTGTTACAGCTATCTAAACCACGCTGAATTAGATGGGGAGGGGGGAAAGAATTGTTTTGATTGGATACCACCAGACTAAAAAGAACAAAACATAAATATTTTAAAATATAAGTAGAAACCACAACTGACAACTGCATGCCATCCTAATTCAATTCTCTCCACATTCTGTCATCTTTTCTTCAGTGTTTTCTTTTTAATATAAACTGTTATGTAGACACTAGGCTTTCTTTCTCACCTTGATCTTGTCAAGTTCCTGTCTCCTTTCTAGAGACAACAGATAAACTTTCTACACATATTTTTGACACTTTCAGAATGCATATCTGTCATATACACATTATACATATGCATACATAAACATATATGCTTCACCATAATAAACACTTTAAGTTGCTTACTGTTTTCAAAAAGTTCAAAATAATGGTAGAAATATTCTTCAACACTTTCCGAAATTAAACATCCTGCTTCCAGGTTGCATCCGTGCTCCAGGTTGCATCCGTGCTCCAGGTTGCATTCATGTACCCTTCATGTTAAATTCTGTGCATCGTTATAACACATGCATCTAACTCTTTCTCTATTGAAAGGGATGAACTTGTTTTCTTTCTTCTTTCCACCTTTTTTGCTACTATAAAAAAATCTTCTGATGATGTCACGGGGAAAGCTTCTTGTGAGCATGTGTGCGCTCCTTTACTAAACTGGGTGGAAGTAGCATCTGTGTAGCAGGGTGTGTAGAGCTTCAACATTATTCTTCATCGCCAAATTTCTCTCCAAAACGGTTAAACCAATTTGTACTCCCACTGGCAGAGTTTGAGTTCCCATTGCCCCATATCCTTTTGCTAACACTTCTATCATCAGACATTTTTAAAATTTGCCAATCTGACGAGTGTGAAGTGATATTTCATTTTTGTTTTAATTTGCATTTTTCTGCTTAGTAATGAGGCTGAACATCTTTCTATCTAATTCTTGGTCATTTGAAATTTCCTATTTTGAAAATTTCTTCATTATAATCTGCTAACTCCCTATGATAACTTTACATGGACCAGTCCCCAAAAGTTCCAGTGCCTGGTCATACTGATGGTTCAGTGTTGGACGGCCATCATTGGCTTCAGATATCCATCAGAGAATGCTAATTCAGATGCTGAAATGTCTGGAACTCACTCCGTATAAACGGTAATTGTAGCAATACAGAACATTTCTCCAAAAGTGTCTGAAGAGGGACGTGACAGCTGTTTAAAAACAAATTGACAAGCTCACAGCAGGCAGAGGGTCTGTGTGTATGACTATTATTCCAGGGGAGCCACGGCCAGTAGTAGAAGTTTCTATGAAGCATACTTGAACCTGAAACCAGGGAGATTTATTTCTAACAATTATACTCACTCTGGGATGAAATTGGTTGCTGATTCTTGATACACTCAAGCTGACCTCGGCCGGCTCATTTGTTAAGAAGGTAGGAAGGAAGGACCCAGTTTCTAATACAGCTCACAGTTCTGTGCATGTGTGTGT
>NC_022010.1:50062164-50089905 GCF_000317375.1 Microtus ochrogaster
TGTGTGTGTGTGTGTGTGTGTGTGTGTGTGTGTGTGTGTGTGTTTGTGAGGCAACTCTCAGAATGAAGTTCCAGGAAATTCACAAGTAAGTCATTTTAGTGCTCATCTTCATGATTGCCTGGTTACAATGTTGCTTGGGGTAACAGTGAGGCAGCCTCTAATGTTTCGAAAAGTCTTCAGCCAAAAAAAAAACGCTAAATTGGTTAAAGCAAAGTGCAGCACCAACCCCAAACTCAGACTAGATTTGCATAAGGGCGTTTGAACCTCATTCCACCCCACTTCAGTTCCAAGTGGCACTCTGCTGGGGTCCTAGGATTCCTGGAGCTGAATAATATATGTACCCACTGATAGCATTTTATCTTCTCTACCAAGGGCTACGAAGCCCAGGAGATAAATGGTAGATAGAAAGCCCTTTAGGGAATCTTATATCATTAAGCAAATTGGAATGAAGTTGCTTTTGAGGAACTAATGGCACTTCATAAATGGATTTGGGGTACAGTGTGAATAATTTTAGTTAGCAGGAGAATTTTCTGATAGATTCCAAAAGCCTTTCATGAATGTTAATGGAAATTGGGGGATATTTTCAGATCTTGAGAGACTGACTGTATTTGCAGGTGATCACTTTTCTTCCATTCTCTGAAACCCACTCTTTGCTTGGGGTGACCACTGAAGGCTCCACCAAGGCCCCAAGAGTCTACATAGTCTTTAATACTTGGCATTCTTGTATGTTTTAACACTTGAAGGTGCTTTGCCTTTGGGGGTCTATATTTTATGTCTGTCTGTGGTATATGTGCTATGTGTGTATCCACATATATGCGGGCCCACGTGTGTGTGCTGGTGTGTAGAACACACACATTGAGGCCCAAGAGTGACAGTGAAACTCTTCTTCCATCATTGTCTATGTTATTCATTGAGAAGTAGCCCACCGGTTGAAACCAGAGTTCACCTATACAAGTAGTCTTACAGGCAGCTTGCTCCAGTGTAACTGCTTCTCCATTCTGAGCTGGAATTACACACGGAGCACTGTGCTCAGCTGACATTTGCCTGGGTTCTGGAGAATCTAAGCTTCAGTCTTCACACTCTATGGCAAGCTCTTAGCTATTATTAAGCCATATCCTCAGAACCATAGTTAGTATTTTAATTAAAGGGCCAAGTCCCAGAAAAATGGCTACTCTTACCATTATTGTTATTGTGATTAATTTTTAGTTTTTGGGTTTTTTTTTTTTTTTGAGACAGGGTCTCACTCTGTAGCCCAAACTGTACTTAAACTCTTAGCAATCTTCCTGTTTCAGTTTCTCATGTACTGGGATTATGGATGTGTGCCTTCACTCCCATCACTGACCATTCTTGTGGTATTGTTTGTGAAGTTGCTGGCACAATCTCTTATGTTCTGTTGCACTACTGGATCATATCTTACATTATTTTATTTTCTGGACTAGTTTAAATTGTCTTTTGTCTGATAGTTTCTCTTATGTCCTGGGCCCTGGATGTCTTATGAATCCAGGCCAAGGGCATTGGGATTCTTATGTCAGATTTTTTTGGAAGCAAATTATTATCACTTACTTTTTCCAATATTTATTTTTATTTACATATATCGGTGTTTCATTGATATGCATGTCTGTACACCACATTCACACTGGGTGCCCTCAAAGGCCAGAAGAGGATAACAGTGCTCCTGGAACTGGAGTTACAGATGGTTGTTAAGCTACCATGTAGGTGCTGGGGATGCAAGCCAGATCTTCTGGAAGAGCAGCAGGTACTCTCAACTACTGGGCCATCTCTCCAGCTCAGAGATTTTATAGCTGTGGCTTATTTATTATATTTTTTTGAAAGAAGAAAAACAACATCATACAAGCTGGTTACAACCTCTCTGCAATTGTGGTGATCCTTGCTCTCTCTTCCATTAGGAAAACCTTTCCCATAGCCTCCTGAAGGGAGCAACCCCTTCCCAGCCTTCCAGGCAGGCCCAGATAAATCAGATGCTGGTGTAAACATAGTTTCAGCTCCTGAAGCAAACTCCTACTTCTCAGAGCCTCTTGAAAATGGGCAGACAGAAAGGGTTTCGCAGACATCTTATTCTGGGCTCAGGACACACAACAGTTGAAGGGAGACACTCAGGGAAGAGAGAAGTCAGAACCAGCTGGTTAGAAATGTAGATGATCGGGAATGCCAACACTAGGAGGTTTGAGAAATTAAAGGATTGAGTGGGGGAGGGGGGAAAGCTGGAAATTTATGTAAATACAGAGAATAAAAAGACGGCTTTGAGAAAAAGATTAACATAATTATGATTCCAAGAGTGTAAGATTTTGGCTAGATTATTAATTTGGATTCTCTGGCGGCAGTAAGTGAAGAAGCTGGGAGGGGAAAGTTGCTGAATAAATGTTCGTGGGGTTGACTGAAATGTATAGATTTGCGCTGCATTATTCTACAATAGCGTTCTGTCTCCTTCCTGTAGGATGTACTTAGTGTGGGAGTCACTGTGAGCTCCAAAAGATCTAATGTGTGCAGGGCACCAAGATGTAAGCATTTGGCTGTTTCTCACTGAAAACCCCAGAAGATCATCTCCCATTTATAGCAATTCCAAATGTCGGAAGAACACAGTCTGATGGGATGCACAGGAAGGAGACCAAGGAGCCAGGCAGTCAGGGGAATCACTGCAGAGTACGCTAAGCCCTGCACCCATGGCAGCAGTAGTATTCAGGACAGGATTGTTGTCTCCGTTTCTGAGCTGGTTGCATCCTGTCCTGGAATATGTTGGCCCAGTCTCATTTATTCCTTTTTATGTTGGTTTTAGAACAACAAATTTTAAATGCCTTGCCTTTTGGATGCTGTCCAATAGGATTTAGGAGGAGACTGCAAAGGGGTTGCTACCCAACAGTTCTCTGTTGAGTAGATCAATAGAATTTCAGAAGAGAAAAGGAATCACAATAGATCCAGGCTAGTGATCCTTAACCAGGGTCATAGACATTTGAAGCAGAATACTTTTCCTAGTCCCCTAGCCTTCACATTTCTGTATGTCTCTAGACTAGCATTTTACCTGGCTAAAGTCCACACAATTCTTGTTCAACCTTTTTACATTATGGATAAGGAATTGGAAGCATAGGGATTAGTTGATTTGCCCAGGGCCATAGGATACAAGAGTACAACAGCCAGCAGCAGGATCATGCTTCAGGCTCAGTACAGACTTGTGTCTACTACTTTCATCATTCCACTGATAGAGTCAGATCTCAGTTTGCATTTCCAAGATCTCCCACTGGTGTCAAGGAGCTCCAATACGTATGACAAAGTATGGCTCCTTCAGTCGTTTAGAAACTTCAATATATTAGGGTAAAGATATGTTGGGGGGAAAAGGAGGAAATAGGGAAAACTGCTGTGGGACAATGGTTTTACCCTGTTAAGATTTGTTCTTTGTACTTGTTTAGTGCTGATTGGTCAGTGGCTAGGCAGGAAGTAGAGGTGGGGTGACGAGAACAGGAGAATTCTGGGAAGAGAAAAGCTCAGTCTGCAGTCATCACCCAGACATAGAGGAAGCAAGATGAGAGTGCCTCACTGTTATAAGGTACTGAGCCGTGTGGCTAGCACAGACAAGAATTATGGGCTAACATAAGTTATAAGAATTAGTTAATAAGAAGCCTGAGCTAGTAGACCAACCAGTTTATAATTAATGTAGACCTCTCTGTATTTCGTGGGGGTTGAATGGCTGTGGGATTGTGCAGAACAGAAACCTCTGTCAACAGAGTACAGAGGGAATTGCCCGATAATATGATCTGAGAAAGGGAGGCTGAGACCTTACAAGGGTTGGTGGTTGTGTTCAGCTATAAGCAGTCTTCAAAAGTGCTATAGTTCAGCTAGCAGGGCATGTGTCTATAAAAGACATGTCCAATGTGTGGCCCATGGACCACATGCTTCCCAGAAGAGCTATGAATGCAACCCAACACTTTTGTAGATAACAGCATCATATTGCAATGTCAAATGTTAGCCATCTCTGCTATAAAACATTGAGACTGGCTATGGGTGTGTGTGTGTGGGTGTAATGAATCAGTGTCTTGACTTTGGCTTGTATTCACACCTCACAGATTTCACATTATAAATTCAGCTGTGGGTCAATTATTTTTCTCATCTACCTGCACAATCCAAATTTATTTCTAGCTTCTCAAGCTCAGTCTATTCTAGGACTAAGACTCTAAGGAATCTGTTTGACATATCCCTTCTTGACCTTAGACTCTGGAGTGAATACAGGTTGGCATTTAGCCAAAACTGTGGTTGAAGCTCAACCCTGACCCCTCTCATGAGACTCACTCAGCCCTGCCCCTCTCATGTTGTCATGACTTTGGATGCATGCTAAATTCTTCAAAACTCTGCTTTCTCTTGTATATGATAAGGCTGAAGGCTTATGAGACAGAGTGTATGAGCCCTCACAATGCAGTTGGCACCTGGTGGGTACCCATGGCACAAATTTTCTTCCTCTTGGCCTTATGAGAGGTGATTTTCTTGAGTAATTCCTTTGCCATTCCAAAATTCCCATGGCTTTTCCAGCCTCCCAGCTCCTCAGCCAGTTTTCCTGGGATTCTTTGAATGCATATGAAGGGCCATTCTGTGCCACATTTCAGAATCTTCCATAGTTTACATACATGTTCAGGGGCACTCAGGAAAGCTCCATTTATCATTGGGTTTCTTGGGTGTTTGCTCACCACTGATTCTACAAGATATATTTGTACAGCATGCTAGGAGACCATTGCAGCTCCTTAAAGTGCCACAATTGCATGTACTAATCATTCAGTTATATCTTCCCAGCCAAATTACTCAGACTGTTTGGGATGAATTCCTCATGTTTGAGACTGAGCCCAAAGCATTCTTTATGCATCTTCATCCTTATAAAACTCATAGTTCAATATGGGGAGGGGGGTGCTGAAAGGATCTGTTATGCCTTTGGGTAAGTTTCCCATAGGGGCCTGGGTTTTCCACACACCCCTTTGCTAGCGAGATGGGCCACTGATGAGCGTCTGTGTTGTGACAGGGTGATTATGCATGTTGTGAATAAACACGCTTGTGTACGCATGTGCGCTGTCACAGCAGTGAGTAGCATCCAATAAATATCGGGTTAAGAGCATGCTGGCGCCTTCCTAACAGCTGGCACAGCTGAAAACCTCGCCTGCCTTATTAACACTCCACTTATTTGGAATCTACTCACTGAGCAGAAACAACTTCATAATTTTTTTTTTTGCAGTTTGCATTCTGCCTTAGCATGTCTCCTTACATTGACCTTATGTTTCCCATGCTCCAGAGAATGGTTCTCCAACTTGATGGTCCTCTCTCAGGATGCCCCACCCCAACCCTTGCTATCCTGCCTGCTCCATGACCCTTACCTCTGCAGTCAGTATCACACGCAGAGCCAATGATAAAGCCTGTTGCATACACCAGGGTTGAGAAGGATCAAGGCAATATCCCCCTCCCCACCCCCTTCAGTTTGGAGAAAGTGACACTTCCAAAGTCCTTTCTCCTGGCCAGTTGTCACCTTTTCTTTCTGTGGCAGATTAAAAAGGAGAAGTCCAACCCCTCTTCCAAATGGGAGGGAAAGACACAGGCAGGCAGCAATTTGGTTGTCCAAGTAAATATTTGAGTCCCCTCTCAGTGTCTCTCAGAGATTAGTCCTTCGTGTTGGAGATTTGTGTTCATTTCTCACTTAATTGCTCTAATCTACTCTCCCCTCTCCCGGGTGCCGTGCTGCCTTTTAACCTTTCTGCCTCCTTTCCCTGCTCCTTCTATTCCATGCTGTGTTCCCAGCGACTTCCTTAGCCACAGTTTACAACTCAGCACATTCAGGCCAGGTGTCTTTTCTCATTGGTTGTGGACTGTGCCTGTGTGGTGTGGAGGGTAGGGGGTGGGGTGCTGGTGCTTGGGGGAGTGTCCACCCCTCTCCCGCATATGCTCATCTCTTCCAGTAAAACATTATCCTTATTATCCATTATCCCTGATTGAAAAATGGGGGTCACCTTCCTGCTTGCACAGGTCCCCTTTAAACTGTCTCCCCACCAGGGTGCAGGATCCCTGAACCTCTGTGGACTAAGCCGGCTGCTCACGATGCAGCTTGGAACCCTTAGCTACAGCATCATTATAAAGTCACATCACGAGCTTGCTTCTTCTTTTTTTCTTTCCTGGCTTGATGAAAACAAAACAAGAAGAGGTGGGGATGGAGGAGGGAGGAGAGGCAGAGTGAATTGCTTAATGGAGACACTCAGTCTGAATATTTAATATGCTGATTTTATTGAATAAAAGGTGAAAAAGTGGTTCTTGTTTGTTGCTTGCCTGTCAAACCATGGCAAGCAAGCATTCTTTGCCCTGACTGGAGCTTTTTATTACTGCATAGGATCCAGAGTGTAATTATGGCCTATATCTGAGCTGTGTTACATACACAATTGAAATTCTCCGGCTGAAATATTTATTTATGACCAGGGGAGCTATTCACTCAATATCCTTGAAGAAGTTTTGTGGCTGTGTTTCCTGTTGCCTGACCCTTCCTCAAGATGGACTGTCCAGGGGCAGCCCCTGCATCAAAGCCCCAAGTGTGGCATTTCATGTGAACATCCCAGACTCCTCTATTCATATTGTGGGAGGAAGGTGTTTGACGGAAGGAGTTTCAAGGTCCTAAATGTTTCAGAACTCTTGTCATGTTTTCAGAACTTTCTGGGGAAGGACTTTTTATTTTAGATATTATCAACTTATGACATCTGATTTGGAATCATTTCAGAAAATAACTTCCTGAGGGTACAGCCTGCTTGTCTGGCAGTTCATAAAGAACAGCCCCCAGCTGAAGAGAAATGCATGCCAATAAATATGTGCACAGGACCTTGCCATGAGGGGAACACGGCAGGGCTTAAGGGCACTGAGGCGGGAAAGGATCAAAAGTATTCTGAAGATTTCCCTGACAAGATCTCATAGCTGACTATAAGACCCATAATTCATGAGGAGTGCAGCATACTGCTGGAATTTTAGTTCTATATTCTTCCTAGTTTGCTACAACGTCTGAGTACTATGCAAGGAAGGAGGAAGGTATATCGGAAAAAAAGAATAGCCAACATTGCTCAGATGTGGTCTCTACCCTCATTGTAGAAAGAGTCAAGAGAAGTAAACACAATAATGAAATAGTCGAGTTAATAATTAAGGTATTTTTAGATACACAGCTATACGTATAAAGCTGGGGAAAGGGGTTGGGAATTTGCTCTAGTGAAAAGGGTAGACTAGAAGAGTGCTTAACAGTGTAACGTGAGATGTGACTTCAGTGAAGAGAGCCAGTTGGTTACAAGTCACAGGGCAGCATCTATCTGGACAAAGGAAGGGCATGGACCATAAGGTGGGTGGGTGCTGGGTCCACAGGGAAGGCAACAGAGAGAACAGAGGCAAGAGGGGAGGAGAATGAGGACTGAACCAGCAGGTAGCTGGGACTTGCTCAGTTATTCCCTGCAGACTGTGAAAAGGCTTTGAGGTTTTCTTTTAATTCTACTGTGCGTTCTTCGGTTGTTACCAAATAGGATTGCAGTTAGAAGCTTGCATTTCCTGAGCACTGACAAGGGTCTAAGGGATGGAATAGAGGAGAGGGGAGGAAAGACCAGTTTTGGATCTCCCACATCCTCAAGGCATATGGATGTCTATGCTTACTCTGAGCTTTCTTTTTGACCCCTTGGTTCCTCTCTAGTTTTGAAGCTGATTTTTTAATGTTTCATTGATTTGGGAACCCCAAGGTTACTTCTCACAAATTGTTTGGGGTTAAATAAACAAGGTCTTACAGCAAACAGGAGAGTCATGCTGAGAGAGGGAGATGCTCAGCTCTGCTGTAGCTTCCTCTTTCTGGGGAGGCCTGAGAAAGCTGAAAAACATGGAGAGTTCATCCAATCCCACTCCATCAGCTCCTCACATATTGACAAAAGGTCCTAGATTCTGACCTTGGCATTTTTAGTAACATTACTTTTGATACTTTAAGCTTCAATCTTTTTTTTTTTCTGTGTTACTTAATATTGGTATTTGCTGGAAAATTAGAAAGAGTGAAAGCAGGAATTTATTTACTTTAAAATTTAAATGTCAATTTTAGGTGCATTTAGGGATCAAGGCAGTAAACGGTCAAGATTTGCTTTTCACTCTGTGACATTAATCCAGGCTGTCACAGTTGAAATTTGGAGCTATTCTTCCACACTTGTCTCACTTAGTCCAGTTGGACTCTTACACTGGGCATTTGAGGGACTTATGAGATGGCCAACTAAAGGGGATTGTGTGGGGGGACAGAAGAAAGAGAAGTCTTCAGGTGTCTGTTTCTCCATGCTATTTTGAAACAACTTTAGTGGAGGCCTTATTCTGTCTCTAAATATCAAGATTCAAACAATGGTGGCTGTTTCCTAATAAGTTTATAATGTTTTTTCATCTATTTTTACTTTTGTAAAAATTTGTCCGTATGGCACCAAGATAATATTTTATTACTGTAGCCAAAATGCTCCACGGTTAAGCATGAAGAATTAGTTATTGCCATTTTCCTACCTCTAGTTACCTTATTTTTTCCCTTGGAATTTCTCAGATATTTCTTTCCTGATTTTTATTTTTAAGTTGATAATGAACATCTCAAAACATGATTATTTTAAAACAAGTCAACCCATTGAGTTATACTTTTAAATCTTTTTTTGAGGAGGGAGTGTTGTTCTTTTGGAATAGGATTTCCCATAGCCCAGGCTGGCCTTGAACTCTCTGTGTAGCAGAAATGATCTTAATCCTACCTCTTCTTCCTCAATGCTAGGACTGTATGTGCATGCCACCATGTCTGGCATTAAGTACATCTTTAAAGTGTGAGTATTTTAATCAGAAATTTTCATTTAATTAAAGCTCTCATCATTTTTCTTGTTAGTTTCTTCCCTTACTGTGTTGCCAATAGATATAGACCCTGGTGTACAAAGAAAAGAATTTGTGAAACATTTGGTGTTTCAGATAACTTCTCTGCTAGAAACTATGTGGTTTTTACTAATTTCATAATAATAGGCAAGAGAAAAAGGTGGATATAATTTTCCATGGGAGTGTGCCTCCCATGAAAGTCATGATATTATTGAAGACTTTTAGCATGATTTAAGATTTAAGTAGGACCTTTCTTGTCATTTCTCATTATCAAGGTAGTTTCTTTTACTTATTGTTTAGCCTAAGGAGATGAACTTGTTCAAAAATCCAAACACATAGAACTGATACCTTGATCAGCAAAAAAAACAGACTATAGTAGTGGGCAGGGATGAATATGAGCAATCCATGGCACTGGGGTTACAACACAACTTGGTAAGTGACATTCTAATTGGTTAAACAAAGAAGCTTTGGCATGGGAGGGGTTCTCGTCTTGGGCCAGGGAATGCTTTTCAAAGGAAGTGGTGTGAAATGAGACTTCAAGGAGAACAAAGATTTAGTGGAAGTTTCTAGGCAGAAAGTCTGCAGGCAAGTGTATGGTACTGCTAGCATAAGTAATACAAGGGGCTATTTCTTGTTATGAGCTCTCTCGTATGATAGGGAACTAGGGTACTGAATCATTAGTGGTCACCAGAGCTGCCTTAAACCAGTTGCTTCCTAGTTTATTGTCAAACCAAAGAAGAGTAAAGAACATGGTCAAAGAGTAAGCAGAGTGAAAATTAAAGTGGTTTGTTTATTTATTTGTTTATTTTATTAAGGAAAACTGAGAAAAACTTTCAAGTGGGAAGACTTATACCAAGAGAGGTCCTGTCTGGCTTAGTGGTGTTTTGTGGTGGGAACTAGATAGAAGCTATCTTTATGGAGATTAATCATTCTTTAAACACTTCTCCAGCTGAACCACTGAAGGGCTCACAAGGGCCTTTGCTTGACTCTTATCCCAACAGGGAAGACAATCTTTTACTGATTGTCTACTCAGAAAACGGTCACCTTTGTCTGCTCTCTCTCAAATTATTTTACTAATTTTACAGGCTATTGATCTAGCCAGTTCTTTTTCTTGTTCTTGAGTTAAGTAAGTAGCTTATAATCACCATGGGTTTCTGTCTTTACATCCCTGAGGGAGCCAACTCCTGTCCTACTGTGAAGGAGCCAATAATGGTACTTATATCCAGAATGGTCACGAGAAGAAACTGTACGAAATCTACATTTCATTTGATATTCTACTATCCCCAAGTCTGTCATCATATGAAATGGAAATTTCTTACTGTTTTTTCCCTGAAGCCAGTCCTGATTTCTCAGTGTTCTCCACTGAGGACTATGCTCTTTGCAAAACTGCAACATTATGGGATAAAGAAATGTACATGGCCAGGGCCAGCCAAGAATGGTTGAAGAGTGGAGTGTCTAAGTTGTACAATAACCTGATTTTTTCCACCCCTCCTCAACTTTGTTTTATAACCTGCCCACCCATTCCCTTTCCTGATGGCCATCTAGAACACCTTCTACCATGGTCACGTTAGCAAGCTCTTAAGCAAAGGCATGCAACAAATGCACAAGTCCCCATTTCAGGATGAAAAATTCCAAGCCATGTGTATTTGGATTGATGGTATTGGAGAAGTCTTCACTGCTGGATTCCCACCCTAAACTGGGAGGCCAAGTATATAGAACAGTTGCCTGAAGGGAAATGTAATGACTCTGGTCCTTTTCATTATGAAGACTCCAACAGCAGCATGGCCAACCCGTCCCAGGACCCAAACAAGCTGGTGGTGTGAAGTTTTCAAGAAAATGGAAACCAGCAGAGAGCAACTTAAAGCACATCTGTAAACAGGTAATGGACATAGTGAGGAGTCAGAACCCTGAGTATGGAATTGAGCGGGAATTACCCTCATGGGCATAAATAAGCATGACTATGGTGGACTTCCAGCCCCTTCTCTGGGTCCCAAAGTCAGTATTACTGTGGCACAGGAGCAGATAAAATCTATGGCAGGGATATCCTGGAGAGTCACTATCTAGCCTATTTATATGCTGAGTCATTGTTACTAGCATAAACACTGGTCATGTGTGCCCAGTAGGAAGTCCAAAGAGTGCTCTATAAAGGAATCTAAGCCAATCCTGGGAAATGGAATCAGCAGACTATCACAGCAACTTTAGTACCAAGGTCACTGGAGGAGACTAATTGGAAGAATGTGAAAAAAGCCATTGAAGATCAAAGCATTAGTGCCAATACCACATTTAAATCTATGGTATCAAGAAGCCAGGAAAGTACCTGTGCCTGAATGGATTCCATGGAATCATCATCATCATCATCATCATCATTATCATCATCATCATCATCATCATCATCATCATCATCATCATCATCATCATCATCATCAATAATCCTCAATGACCTTTCTGCTGGTGTCCATAGTACTAGCTTCACCTTCCCTGGGCTGTCATCACGAGAAGAATGGCTCTTGCCCTTTTGCCAATCATAACCCATTCTAGTACCAGACCCCATCCTCAGAGAAGTGTTCTCTGGGGGACTGGTAATTAACTTTTCTAATATACAACCTAAAAGTAGACTGTACTTCAATGATTCAGACCTCCCTAGCCCTTCATCTCATACCAACTTTTTACCTCTCATGGTTGTCTGAGTGCCAAAAGGTGGAAGACCTGGATAATTTTTATTTTCCATGCTAATCTTGCTTTCACTTCTTAATCTCTTTGCCCACAACTATCATTTCCCCCATTACTGACGTTTTCTAATGAGTTAGTTGCTGGAATGAAGCTGACCACTGCTTCTGTTTCATCAAGTGAGCTTTCTCAGTAGATATAACTGTGTACACAAAGCAGGTGCATTTGTGAAGTAGTAGAGGGATTTTAAGGTAGTTGAGAGAGAAAGCCTGTCTTTGCTTAGGATGACATTTCTCTTTTTAGCAATCTCTAATGTCTTTTTATTTTATTCAAGTTTTCAAAATATTTTAAATCAATTTCATACATGACTACTGTATTTACCTAAATTTTACACCTCTCTCTCCCCCTCCAAAATCCTTATTTCTTTAAAAATTATTTATTATTATTGTGTTTGTACATAATGTATGTTGGGGCATGCATGTGTCATAGCTCATGTGTGGAGACCAATTCTCTTCTTCCATCTTTATGTGGGTTCCAGGATTTGAACTCAGGTTTCCAAGTTGGAGTGGTAAGTGCTTTCCTCACTGAGGCATCTCACCTGCTCAGGAAGCTCTTATTTCTAAAAGGAAAAGCAACTTTCTATTACAAGTGGAAGTTAGGAGAGAAGGAGTTGAGGAAGGTGTGCTTCTTCCTTGGAGTCACATGCCACTCATGAACATAAAGTACAGATTACCAGATGATGGATGCTCCACCTTAAAAGGTCCTTTATTTATACACAAATCAAAATTTATCTGGTATAGGAGGTCTTCCTGTCTATGTATTGCTTTCATTGGTTAATAAAGGAACTGCTTTGGGCCTATAGCAGAGCTATAGGGGAACAGAGCTAGGTGGAGAAAACTAAACAGAATGCTGGGCAGAAGAAGGAAGAGTCAGAGAGACACCATGGAGCCACCAGATTCAGACATGCTAAATCTTTGCTGGTAAGCCACTGCTATGTGGCAATAAACAGATTAATAGAAATGGGTTAAATTAGTATAAGAGTTAGCCAATAAGAAGCTAGAGCTAATGGGCCGAGCAGTGTCTTAAATAATATGGTTTCTGTGTGATTATTTTGGGTCTAAGCTAGCCGGACGGCTGGGAACAAACAAGTAAAGCTCCCTGAAACATTTATCCATCTGTCTATCTCTATCTATTGGTTCAGAAATAAGATCGATTTTAAACAGGGAAGGAACACTAGAAAATTTGCTTATCTGGGCTCTTGTCTTTCTCTACCACTTAATGGATCCTCTGTCTACTTTTTCTGTCAGAACAGGTGCTGGATACTTTCACTCATCTAAGCCCTTAGCCAGGGTTTAGAAGACACACACTCATCTGTCTATATGCTGGTTTAGAAGTATCAGTTGGTCGGTCAACTTGAACATTTATATTAACTGGGGGCATTGAGGTTATTTCTCTAGTGGGAGACTAGTATGTTGCTGTGATAGATCTGTATATAAATTTTTTTCTTAAAGCAATACCAAATTTAGATTTTAATCAACTTTGTAGATGTCTAGACATAATTTTACAGAATTAACTGTTTGCTTCAACTGTCTCCTTCCACTTGCCTGTTGGAGGAGCTGGGGACAGGCCTTGAGTTAAAACGCTTGCAATTTCCTCCCATCTTTCCTCGCAGCACAGAATAATCCTCTCCTTGTTAGGATTCATATGGAGTTATTTTTCCTTCCATAACAGACATACTCCACCCCCGTTGCTACTTTCCCCTGCTGCTATCTCTGGTCTGTGTGCTGGCCGCAGCAGGTGGCTCTGGTTTTCTCTTGCTATGATGATTTCTAATTGTCATGTACTTTCTCTCCAGATTTACATAACTTCATTGTCAGCAAACTCAGTGCTTAGAGAAGGGCTTATTAATCAGCCAGCATTAACAACACCAATAAAAGGACATGTATATACCACTGAGGATAGGACTGATGGTGGTAGAGAGAATCCCAAGAATTTTCTTCCTCCTTTGGCCCCAGATTTTTTTGTTTTACCCTGTTCTCCTGCATCATAAATATAATCAACTGTCACATGCCTGGTTGTGTGTGTATTTTTCCACAGAGGGATTTTTCCAGATGAAGCCAAGGTTAGCATTGGGTTTGTCAAAAGGAATATTTTCTAAACGGACTCAGCATAACTATATGAATAATTTAAAAGCTGAGTTTTACCAGCTGGCAGTAAAGGGAGATGTCAGAGATTCAAAGCGTGGGAAGGATGGAGTCTTCTGCTGCCTCCCTGAAGATGGAGGTTCCCATGTTTCGGGGGCTGGTGGGAAATGTGGAGGAGCTGAGAACAGGCCCTGGATGACAGCCAGTCAGCCAGTAATGAGATGGGAACCTTCATCTTGCAATGTCCAGGAACTGAACTCTGCCAACAATATGAATGAATGGGTTCTTTTGGAGTCTTCCATCAGCTCAGCCTGGCAGCTATCTTGAAGTTAGGTTGTTTCCAGGTTCTGGCTATGACAATGCTGAACATAGTTGAGCACATGTCCTTGTGGCACGGCTGAGCATCCTTTGGATATATACCCAAAAGTAACATTGTTGGATCTTGAGGAAGGTTGTTTCCAAATTTTCCAAGAAATCACCATACTGACATCCAAAGGGGCTTTACCAGCTTGCATTCCCACCAGCAATGCAGGAGTGTTCCCTTTACCCCACAACCTGTCCAGCATAAGTGGTCATCAGTGTTTTTGATCTTGGCCATTCTTTCAGGTGTAAGATGGAATCTCAGAGTCATTTTGATTTGCATTTCTCTGATGACTAATGATGTTGAGCATTTCCTTATTTTTTAGCCATTTTAGAATCCTCTGTTGAGAGTTTTCTGTTTAGGTCTGAACTCCATTTTTTTTATTAGATTATTTGTTCTTTTGATGACCAATTTCTTGAGTTCTTTGTATATCTTGGAGATCAGACCTCTGTCTGATGTGGGGTTGGTGAAGATCTTTTCCCATTCTGTAGGCTGTCATTTTGTCTTGTTGACTGTCCACTCACGATTTTTATGGCTGTGGGGAAGTTTCTTAACGTCTCTGCATCTCTATTCTTCATTCATAGACAGTAGTAGAAACAGAAACACTTGTGTTTTAGAGAAGAAGTGAGAAATCAATAGGAGGATGTAGGAAGTGCAGATTGAAGATGAGGTGCAGTAGATGCCAGCTGTGCACGCTGCAGCGTTTCCTGCTGCCGTTTCTATTGTCAAAGCGTGCAGCACAGCTTGCATTGCACAGTAGGCTCTTGTTCCATCCTGGGGCATGTCAGCATGTCCGCTTTCCTTTGTGTTCCCATCGTTCCTGGGCAGTTCCCCGTTCTACTAGCTGCCTCCTTCCCCCCTATCTCTTACTCTCTGTGCATATTGATTTTGAGACCAGAAGGGAAACATTTATCATTCTTAATTGCAATAAAATCATTACAATGGTGTTAAACATTCAAATAGAAATTAAGTCCCACTGCATAATGCAAAGATAACTGTTAATCTGTGCCAGGAGCCAAGGCCATGAAGAGTGATGTGGATGGAATGGGTGTGATGTGTTAATACTGGGGGAGAATCTTCGATCTTGAACGAATCGGTGATACTTTACAGACGATTCTTTCTGTTTCAAAATGAGAGTCAGCCGATAAATTCCTTTAGCAGGATAGCAAAATAGAAAAAAAAATCTTAAAAAAAAAGAATACGACATTTAATTCCCAAGTAATTGTCAACACTGCCGGTGGAAGATAAAGTCACGGTGGTGATATATAAAGATTTATCTTCATCCTCAGACTAATTACCAAGGAAGCTGATTAGTGCACATCTTATGGGCTCCTCTGTTCCCAAACAAATAGCATTTCAGCCCTTGCACCTGGAAGGCAAGACTCTCGACCAGGGTCAAAGGGGGGGGGCTGTCTCAGAGTACACGTTCGAGATAATTTGCGGAGTCCCCTCCCATAAGAAGATGAAATTATAAATTCAAATTTTAAGTAGAAAAAGGAGGACTTATTCTCAAGGGAAATAAAGTCAGTTATATGTTTCTAAAAGATAACAAATATCAAGACCATTACAGAATCTGGAAGGATGGGTTATTGTGACTGCTAATTCTCCGCCTGTTGTAACTCTGTGATGCGCTTTTTCCTGCATAGGGTAGTCTTGACCATTGCTTCATGATGATTGTTTGCTAATATAATTTCCAGAGAAAATTCAGTTTTCATGCAGCGTGGCTGTCAGAAACCTGCCTAAGAATTTTAGGAAGAATGAGCTGCAGCATAACCTTGTGTGGAAGGCCATGCTATGGCATATTAGTTGAAGGTGTGTTATGCTGTTTAATATTTGTTTGATGATTCAAAGGTGTGTGGCATTCTTTTAACTCTGTGAGGCTATGTTACTTTGCCTGCCTTAAACACCTGATTTGTCTAATAAAGAGATGAATGGTCAGTAGCTAGGCAGCAGAGGGATAGGAGGGGCTGACAGGCAGAGAAAATAGATAGAAGGGGAAGAGAAGAAAGGATGCCCTGTGCTTATCATAGTACCCAGCCTATGTTTATTAAATCCTTGTTTACCTGACCTAAATCTCATTTGCTAAATGAAGGAAAGTAGTTCCTATGTCCGTGATATAATTTTTTATATCTCATTGGTTATATCTATCTATCTATCTATCTATCTATCTATCTATCTATCTATCTATCTATCTATCTATCTCTCTCTATATATATATATCTTGAGATGGGGTTCCTATGTAGCTTTGGAGCCTGTCCTGGAACTAGCTCTTGTAGACCAGGCTGGCCTTGAACTCACAGAGATCTGCCTGTCTCTTCCTCCCGAGAACTGGGATTAAAGGTGTGTGCCACCACCGTTCGGCTGATACGCACATCTGTACAACTTCATGTCTGCCAGTTTTATAGCTAATAACATATTACAGTTGTCATGTTTTTTTCCTCCCTTGACTCTGTATAAAATGATAGTGTGTCGTATAACGAATGGCATGTCATAGTCAGTGAAATGTAGTAGATGTCTTCCAGTGACTGAAGGCTTTATTGTTTGATGAAATGAGCAACTTTCATTATTTTTAGTATTTCATTATTTTTTAATATTTTCAAGACATTAGTTTGATTCTCTTGGTAAGCCTGACTCAGGATTCGTGGATTTGGAGAGGGCGGGAGGAAGTCAGAGGAAAACAGTTACAGTTTTTACCCGCTTTAGAGAATGATGGAACCCAGTTGTTCTGTCTTCCCTGAACTACCCCATGCCCTTCCCACTCTGGAGGGCCTTTGTTCTCTTGGCTAGAGTACTAGCTCCAGTCCCTTCATGTTTCTCACTGGTTTCTGGGAATGATTGTACTCGGCTGGTAGGATTCTGCTCCCTGCCACAATGGATTGACTGGTTCAGATTGCCTTTGAACTGAGCATGCTCCTTCCAACTGGATATGGCTTTCTGACAGTCAGACAGCAACATGGTAGTTACCATTTTGATTTTGAGGGCCTGGCTTCAAAGGTACAAAGTTTATGAAGTTTGAAATCTGCGTCTCACTGTGGAAACTAGTAAGCCCAGCAAGACTCTCCATAGCTAAACAAAACCGAAGTACTCTTGTAAGGATGAAAGAGAAGCACACGGGATGGCACTGGAGTCCTGTCCACATTGCTGCCTGTGCACTCTGTGGAGAGAATAAAGAGGGTAATTGCTTTGCTTTACATTGCAAGGGGGGATGGCTGATACCTCTGTAGGAAAAGAAAGATTAATAAGAGAAAAGGATAAAAATTTATTTGATCTTAGTTTTACATGTTACAGGGGCTTTCAATCAAAGTTGTAAAGATTCAGTGAAATATCTTTTTATGCTTGTGTTTGATGAAGCATGGGCAGCCAAGTGTAAACTGCTGTGTAGCTGTTTTCTCTCAGTTGGGCATTATCATCATCGCTATCTTGACTCAGAGCAGCTCTGACCACCCCCATGAGACCATCATAAGACTGGGTCCATTAACTCCCTCATGGAGGGAATAGGGAGAGTCACGAGACTCATGAAACCCATAGGATTCTAGAGATTTCTCCAGAGGTTGTACAATTGCTAAGAGGAAGAGAGCCTTTGACATTTTAACTGCCAGCAAAGTATGCAAGGAACATCAGTAATGAGACTTTGGGAAGTGGCATCCATGCTGGGGTGGACCGTTTTGGTAAGTGACTCATACTTCCTTAAGTAAACTCATTGGTTTACCAAGATGGATGTGGAAAGACTCTCTTCTTTGGTCTGTGGTTGCCTTTCTTACCTAGGGTGATGAGAAATATTTCCCTCAGGGAGCCTGAGACTGCTTAGTTTATTCTTGATTACTGTGTGTAGCATTCCTTCCTTCTCTCTGTGTGGCAGGACGCCTCTAGAAATGGGATTCTTAAAGTCAAGCTAGGTAGGCTGGAGAATTTCTCTATTGCCAGCTCCTACGCAGAAAGGCAGGAGAAGATTAGTAGACACAATTTAGTATTTCAGTCTCAATGTAAGGATTCTAGCTTCTACAGCCAGTCTTGGGCAATAACAATTCCAGTGTCTGTCTTGTTTCAGATGCAAACGGGGTAGTAGGGCAGTAGAGGATCAGCGACAAGCTTTTTGAAAGGCTGCTTCTAGAATCTTCATTTAGAGCAGTGGTTCTCAACCTTCCTAATGCTGTGACCCTATTATACAGTTCCTCATGTTGTGGTGACCCTCAACCATAAGATTATTTTGTTGTTACTTCATAACTGTAATTTTGTTATGGTTATGAATTATAATGTAAATATCTGATATTCAGTATGTCTGATATGCAATCCCCAAATGGGTCATGACCTACAGGTTGTGACCCACTGATGTTTTTAGAGTATTTCTGTGTTCCCCAAGTTCTTAAGGTTAAATTCTTCATTGGACTACATTTCTAGTACCTGTGAACAATGTTACAGCCAAATGAAATAAAAAAAATTAATCAACCAATATAGGCCACATACCTAGAAAGGAAACTGTCGCCAATGGCAGGGAGTTTACCATCTTGAAAGACTCCATTCCAGCATTGGAAGACAGTGAATATTGTGAGATTCTATTCTCATTGAAATGAAATAACTTCAATTAGATTTTGCAGGTGATTTTTAGTGATACTTACAGTCAAAATAGAAGTCTATTCTGTCTCCTGCTTGGCACCCCTTCAGTTTTGATACTATTCTTCAAGGTTTCTTTTAAATATTTATCTATAAGTTGTTTACATGTCTGTGGTGTGTGTTTGTGTGTGTATGTGTGTGTGTGTGTGTATGTGTGTGTGTGTGGGAGGGGTAAATGCACATAAGTGCGCTGGTGCCAGTGGACTCCAGAAGAGGATGTTAGATCCTCTGGAGCTGGAGTTTAAAAAGTGGTTATGAGCTATCCTACATGGGTGCTTTTAACTGCTGAGTGTGCTTTAAAAACCTTGTGTACTTTTAAATGCCAAGCTATCTTTGCAGCTCCTTGATACAACTTCTTTATGAAGGGAGAGCTCCTGAGTTTATGAAATAAGACCCATTCCATTTGTTCTTCGTAATAGTAGGAGAATTGCTTACGATAACAAAGAAAACAATAAATAAAATTAAAAACAGTGTCTAACTTTAGTAGAACATCTTGTGCCAGGCATTGTGGTACCTACTTCATATTTGTTGAATTATCACAACTACCTTAGAATATAAAATTCATTGACAAGGAAACTGAGGTATAGGAAGAGTCACTTCTCATCAACAACATTCAGTAGAGCAGCTGCATTTGAATCTAAGAGACATCACATTGTAATTAAGGGTTATAGAATTTCTCAGCCTTGCTTTGGTAAAAGCAAAAAAAAATGTAAGAGGACTCAGTAGTTGTTCATTGAAATTCTATGACTGAAAAGTGGTCTCAACAAAAATGGTACATTATGAAGTAAATTTACCCCGCAGAATCACCCATTTCCCTGGGGAAAATATCCTCAAGACGTGCCAGAATCTGCCAGTTCCAGAATAGACCCCATCTGTTGTCTTGGGTCCCTTGGATGAGATTTTTATGGAAGACACCCTTCTCATTCCTGTGAGACATCACTGAGCAGAATTTTTAGATTTGTTAATCACCACCAAGATGCTAAGTGTTGAACAAACCAGCCCGGAGGAGGCAGCTCCCCAGTTAAGAACACGGACACACATATGCTTGAATTTTTAAAAAGTTCTGCTGTTCTTTCTCCCTAAAGTGAACATGTTGACAAAGTGTAGTGAAGACATCAAAAGGGAATTGTTTTGAGAGTCACTCAAAAAATTATTCCTCTTAAGTCTCTCTCACTTATAGGAACAGTTACTGTTGAGAGATGTTCCCATTCTAGGTCAGATTCCCAGAGACACATCTATAAATGAGAGTCGTGTCAAATAGTTTTTTCTCCCAGCAATCCCAGTAAAAGATAGAAAAGAAAAGAGGACCACAGGGAGCTCAAGGACACAATTTAGCTCCAGAACTTGTCTCAGAGGCAAATGCACTGGGTTCTGCCATGTCGAGGACTCAGTCTTTGGGTAGAAATTGCTCCATGGAGACTTGAATCTTTAGTCTTCTCATGTTTAGACCAAAGTAGCTTCAGTAACCAAAATATGGTTTCCTGATTGCAGATTACAGGTGCTAACCTTTGGAACTGTAGCACACAGAAGGGCATTCCAGAGAAGAGATTTGGGTGGGATGACCATATTCCCAGCAATTCATTGCACATCATTGATAAGAAGGCTCCTTAGTTTATCTGGGACTCAGTTTAGGGAAAGGGGAAAGCAGAATTTGGGGGGATCAATTAACTGGGTGAGCATACAAACCTTGTGAGTGGAAGATTAAGGTTTTCCTTTGGGTTTCTCCGATGCCAATCTCATGCACTATCTTTTGCTTTCCACAGTTTCTCTCTATAGGTGGTTTCAACTACTTCACTGCCAACCATCAACTACATTTCAGGTCAATCAGTCATATCCTAAGCCCCTATTGTGTGTCCAATACTTGATTTGGCATTATCATTTTTAGGGTTTCTATTGCTGTGATGAAACACCTTGGCCAAAAAGCAAATTGGGAGGAAAGGTTTTATTTACACTTCCATACTGGTGTTCATCAAAGAAAGTCAGAACAAGAGTTCAAAAAGAGGCAGCAATCTGGAGACAGAAGCTAATGCAGAGGCCATGGAAGGGTGCTGGTTACTGGTTTGCTTCCCATGGCTTGCTCAGCCTCTTTCTTATGGAAGCATGAACAACCATCTCAGATATGCACCTTCCACAATGGGCTGGGCCGCATCCATCCACCACTAAAAAATGTCCAACATTTTGATCCTATAGAAGTATGTTCTCAACTAATATTCCTTCCTTTCAGATAACTCTAGTTTTTGTGTCAAGCTGACATAAAACTAACCAGCATAGGCATCATAGATGCAAAAGATGACTAAGATTTGCTTAAGATGTGAGACTTCAGTTACTACTCCAGAGCCATGCCTGTCTCCTTACTGCCATTTTCCCTGTCAAAAGAGTCATGGACTTTAATCCTCTGGAATGGTGATCTCCACATTAAATGTTTTCTAATATAAGTTGCCTTGGTTGTGGTGTCTTGTCATAGCAATGTAAAAGTAACTAAGATACCCAACAAGTATTTTTTTCTCCAACTCCAATCCTAGGTATTTCTGTCTATTCCCATGCACAAAGGTGACCTTTTCAATGAGAACCCCTAGGAATGATGACATCAAGGCCAGGAACAAATGAGCAGATGACTAAGACAACTAAGGCCAAGATCAGGGCTAAGAGGTTTGCAGAAAACCAAGTGTGAGCAACACTGGGATGGAGCAAAAGGAGACAGGAAAATAGTAAGGAAGAAGAGATGGGTGGAGACCATGTGGACCCTCCATCTCCTACAGCAAATTTTAGATTTGACATTGCCATCAGCTGTATCTCAAACCACACAACACTGCATCTCTTCCTTTGATCAATAATCAGCCATCAATCCTCTACCTAGGGTTTTTGGTAACTAACACATATAGAAAGGTACCGTGGAAGGAGCTCCTTCTGCTCCTCTAGCCAACAGCCTCAAAGATACCAGCCCACTTGAGCATTGTCTTTTATACTATAAATGCAGCTTTAAAGCCTGTACTTACTCGCTTGCTTCCAGCTCTCACTTGTGGCTGCTAGATTCTGTTCCTATTCCCTGTTCATCCTAAGTCTCCCCTAAATAGTCCTTTATTATACATAATTCTGAACTAGTGTGGGATTATTTTGTATCTTCAATCATCATCTGATGCCTGAATGTGAGGACCAGTCCACACTTTTTAAGATTGACTCACCAGTTACATGGCGCATTGGACACTAACTCTCCTGCCTGTGGCTTTAGCCAGCCCTCAGAAACAGCAGGCTGCTGCTCAATGCTCCCTGAATTGTGACCCACATGCCAGCCTATTGCTGCCTGCAATCCCCATGGTGCACACAATACGCAACTCACACTGATGAAAAACTTTCAGTTTTCTCTTTATCCTGGGCCCCAACTCTCGGAATTGTTTGATTACCTTAATAACTTTCTTAATTTGTTAAATAAGGCATATTTTTCAGTACCTAAGTAAGCAGCACCTGCTGTTTGCTGCTGCTAGTGTCTCTCAACCACGTGGCTGCAACTGCAACACCTGCTGGCCGATAATGATTATTACACCTACTCCAATTCATTGTAATTACTTTATGACAGGTGAGATCTGAAAAACTACAAAAAATACCTGATAACATCTAGGAGTTCAATACTTATTTTGCTTTTATTATGGAAGGTATTGTGCAAGACTTATGCCATTTTCCTTTCTATTATTTGATTCTAGGAATTAGCTTTGTTTTCAATATTATCATATTAAAAATGGCTCAATACTATGGAGAGGGATAGCATCAATTTGAGAAAATTATCTGAAAGAATTTGTGCCGTTGAATCTAACTGTTAAAATCTGTTGAAAAGTTATAATATGTCCAAGGATGAGACATTATCTTTACTGAACAAGTTGGAATCCTCAATGAGAACATTAGAACACAATAGTGGACATAGATTCAGACTTTTAAAAAAGGCAGTAGTAAAAAGATTTGAAAAGATTGAGGAAGTCATTGAAATTGATGAGCAGGGACAGAAGGTACAAGGACAGGATTTAGCCTCATCAGTACATGCCAGACCCCTGGATGACTTACACAAAGTTTCAACTGCATATCTGGTCATTTCCTCAGAAAGACCTTCTGGCACAAAAGTACTCTAAGGTAGTCAAAGAATATGCATGGGAACCAATATGCATGAACAATGTAAGAGAAATAAAACAAACATTAGTTTCTTATGGGCTACATCCACCACTTGTCAAGGACATGGTGAAAATATGAGCTTCAAGCACTAAGGATATCCCACACAAGTGGCTTCAATTAATCTTAGCAGTCCTAGAAAATGGACCTCAGCTGCTTTGGAAGTGTTATTTGAGATAAGAGGCAAAAATTTTAGAGCAAGAGGGGAAAGAAAAAGGATTTGAGACTTCCCAAGATCAAATTCTTGTTGAGGGTCATTACTCTGATACTCAGGAACAGGCTCACTATGATAAACACACCTTGTTCCTATGTAGTGCAGCAGCTTTAAATGCTTGGGACAGGATTCAGGAACCAGGAAAGAGGGCTGAGTAATATATTATGGTTAAACAGGGCCAGAGAGAACCCTTTACTGACTTCTTACAAAGCTTAACTAAGACTGTACAATTAGGAGTGACAGACCCTGAAGCTAGATGTGTACTAATTGAATCCTTGGCTTTGAAAATTCCAACGTAGAATGTAAGAAGCTCCTTGGGCCTTTAAAGGTCAGATCAGCCCCCATAGATGAATGGATCTTGCTACAATGAATGTTAAAACATTTGACTATAGTACTGAAGCTTGGGTAGGAGAAGCATTTTCTAATGATATGAGGACACCAAAATGCCAAATGTTTCAATTGTGGAAGAATAGGACATCTAAGAAGGGACTGTAGACAAGTAATTCCTAGGAATAATGTTTCCTCTAGGAATGGCCAATGTTTAAGTTTTTGACTATGATTTTCCTGTAGTAATCTTTAAAGCATCCAGAAAGAAGATGGGGTCCCACAACAATGACTCCACCTGGTTGATATAAAGTCATGATACTGATAGTGCTACTATGAGACTGGTTTTTGGGTACCAGTTGTGGAAATGGTGCACCTCTTTACAATGTTCTGGCCAGAACTCCAAATAATAACTTCAAAACAAAGAAACAAGCAAACAAAAAGACCCTACTGACTACTCAGAGACCATTTGTAATTACACAACAATCTTGAAACTTAACCATCATTTTTCTTTTACAGGATCCCATAGAAAAAAACATTGCCCTTATCTCATGACAACAGGAAGCAATCCTAGAAAGTGACACCCCCTCTCCCAATAAAGTTTGTCCTCATGGCTAGAGAAACCATTTAGGGCTTGATTATTACTTGATTATTACTCACATAGGACTGGGGGTTGGGGTTGGGGTTGAAATTATGTAAGCCTAGAGATCTCAAAAAAAAGAAGGTTGAATAGGATAATAGATAATTTAGTGTGAAATTATTTGCACTAATAATAAGAGTGAGTAATAGAGCACATACTTGTGAGCTATTATTTATGGACAATTTATACTGGTAGTTTCTTGTATATTGATACAAGTTCAAATTATATTTGATATTTCTGTTAATATTTGTACACTGATGCAAAGTTATTTTCTCATATTATATGCATGCATGTTTTATGTTTAAGACATTTTATATATTGATACAATTTTAGGATATATTTATCATATTGCATTATATATTTCTATCTCTGATTAAGATATTTATACATTGTTTACATTTTGATGTAATCATCCTCCTTTACTGCACAGTTGTTTAAATTTGTTTAATATTCTGATATGAAGTCTTAGTTTTTAAGTTATGTAAGTATTAAGTATTATAGGTCAGTAGTCATTCATGTTTGTTATACTTTTTAGTTAGACTAGTTAGGTTCTTTAGATACATAGAGATTGTATTCTGCATAGATAGGTAGCCTTCAACCACATGAAAGATCTGTAGAACATGCATGCATTTAAATAACTTAGGATTCTGTTGATGTCAGGAGACACAATTGCTCCTGACAGCACTGATCTATTCCTGAGAGAGTGTTGAGCATCAAAGACACTCCACTTGGAGTTTGTCTTCTTCTTGGTACATATGGCCTTTGGGCAAGAAACTTCCCATGCTTTGGCCACCAACAAAGTGCACAATGTCCTGACAGGACAAGCAGGATACAAAAAAGAAGACTGTCAAGTCTTTCCCTAACTGGGTAAGCCAGTTTTGAGAAATTTCCTGTCTCTGAAAATGGTCTGTCAGTTACTCTAGGCCTTAGCCAAAGTTGGTTGTTTCAATATTGTGAATGAGACTTTGGGTGATTGCTCAGGCAGCCAGTTGTCTCTGTCATCTACTGCACATTTTGGAAGCTGTTTGACTGCATTTCCTGCCCACTCAAGTAATATTATCTCCTTTTCAAGCCTTTGATGGGGTTGAAGATCAGATGTAGTTACTGTCCTCTTATGATCTAGCCAAGCTATTTCCAATACAACACTTAGACTCCTTAGGATAGAATATTTATTAAAACATTTAGCATATGTTCCTTGTTTAATATTGTTTATGCTGGCTGTAATTCTAATCTTATACTTGATATCTGTTCCTAGTGTATATAGTTTTGTATTGGGTTTGGAGCTCTCTTTATTTAAGCAAAAGGGGGAGGTGCTGTGGGAGCTCCTTTCGCTCCTTCAGCTAATAGCCTTTAAGATACCAGCCCACTTGGGTATGGTCTCTTATACTATAAATAGAACTGTAAAGCCTGCACCCACTCTCTTGCTTCTGGCTCTCACTTCTGGCTTTTAAACTCTGTTCCTGTTTCCCATTCATGCAGAGGATTGTGATCTAGGGCAGTGATCTTTATGTCTCCCCTAAATAAATAGGCCTTTATTGTATGTAATTCTGAACTAGTGTGGGATTATTTGTATCTTCTGACATCAGGAAGGAAATATGATCACAGTGTAAAATTCTTGAAAATTGCATAACCGTCAAGTGGTATAGGATGTTCTTCCTTCTATGTGTTGCTTTCATTGGTCAAATAAAGAAACTGCCTTGGCCTTTTGATAGGGCATAACTTAGATAGGTGGGGAAGATAGAACAGGATGCTGGGAAGAAGGCAGGCAGAGATAGCCACCTGCCATGAAGCTTCCAGGTCAGACAAGCTGAATCTTTCCCAGTAAGCCATGACCTCGTGGTGACACACAGATTATTAGAAATGGGTTGACTCAAGATGTGAGAGTTAGCCAATTAGAGGATAGAGCTAATGGTCCAGGCAGTGATTTAATTAATACAATTTCTGTGTGGTTATTTTGGGGGCTAAGCTAGCCGGGCAGCGGGACACAGCCCACAGCTCCTTCAATTGCAGTCAAAGCTTTGTTCTCTGTGACACTGAGCATAGAGAACAACTCTGAGTTCTCTGGAAATTTAGGAATCTTAATGATTTCAGTGGCTGAGGAGAAAGCATTGCTGGTTGGCAGAAAAGGTTAAAAAATGTCAAATGAAAGGAACATTAAAAGACAAAACAAAACTGTTATTTTTTTCTCTTGCCTCCAGGCAATATCTTCTGAAATGACATGATAAATGCTGTTTGGGGGGACTTTAGCTTGAAGTCATTTGCTGAAAACCATGTCTGAGGGCTGCTGCTTCCTCTCCGTGGTAGGTAAACAGACCCATTCAGTCTCACCTTTGCAGTCAGAGAAGGAGACTCATGGCACATGTGTTTCCAAGCAGATACAGAACTATTTCCAGGGCGTGCACTTCATTATTTTTGCTAAGCCAATTAATGCTCACATCACTGAAAAATAATTATAAATCCCAGGCTGATGCTTCAGGCACCACGCCTATGCATTCTGTTCTGAAGTGAATGAAGTGTTGGGATTCAGGAGGCCTTTTCTTTTTAGAAGATGGTGTAGAGAGGTGCTGGAAGATACTGCTTCACAGTGCGAAACAGACCTATTTAGAATTCACGCATCATTCATGCACTTTCTTGAACATGATGTTAGTTTTTAGCAGAGGCACAGAAGAAGAGAATCAATTAATGAGATTATTGTTCCTCCTCATTAAAGACCTTAGGCTTAAATATCATAAACATACCCACACCATTAAAATTTAAGACATGTTCAGAGAAGAGAGCTGTTTACCATAAATCATCCAAGACCAGTTCCAGCCCTGTCTAGATGACTGTGTGTAATAACACCTGGAGCTTTTGTGTCTAGCACAGACACACTCGCCATTACTAAGCCAGTGTTAATCCCATTCACAATCCACAGTTACCATGAGCACAGTGAGACAGATGACAGGATGCATGCTCAAGGTTATACTTTGTCCCTGAGCACAAAACTGGGTTGTTGATATGACTTACTGAAGCAATCCCAATGAGTGACACATGTCACTTCAAAGAAGAAGTTGCAAGTGACTGTTCTTTTCACCTCCCACATAACTCCTAGCAGTATGCCAGATGGAAGGTTTTCCTCCCAGCCTGTGACGTGGAACAACATGATGGTCGGCCTATGATGGACACACAATGTGGACTCTTGCTGTAAGTTAGGGTTAATTTGTTATTACAGCATTACTTAACCTAGCCTTCAATGCAGATAAAGCAAAGTGGAATATGTATACCATGTCTAGGGTCATATGAATTTTCCAAAGCTCCATGCCTAAGAATATCGAGACATCCCCAACACTGGCTGGGTGACTTTTGTTCTCTGTTATTTTTTAGTTCATAGTGGTCACATCAGAATACTTGCTATTGATCACACAGGACAGTAATAAGTCACATATGCCGTGACAATTCCCACTTTATATTTTAAGTATAGCCCTTTCTGATTCTTTCTAAAGCTTGGGTAAGTGAGCTGTGGGCTACAGACTTTCATCTCACTTGTTTTTATTTTCTTTCCTTGTCTCAAAAGGAGCTGCCTGGCCTCAGTCATACCATTATTACCCCAGACAAAGTGTCCCTCTATATCTGTGTGATGTTTCAGCTTCCTTTTTCATCTCTCTGTATTTTGCCACCAAAACCCATAGTATCCAGCCTGGGAAATCTATCTCTGTTGAACTGCAAGAAAGATTTCCAAGGTGAGTTTAACTGCAGAAGGTGTCTACCCTGTACC
>NC_022010.1:50097405-50105982 GCF_000317375.1 Microtus ochrogaster
TTTTTTTACCTGCAATGACCAGTTCCTGCCAGTGGTGGCGAAGGAGTCCACTTGAGTCCACGTGGCCTAAGTCTGAAATAAATGACTCAAAACAAAACTTGAAGCAGACACCAGGCTGATAAATAGCAATTGGGCCGGAGAAGGAACAGAGAGAAAACCGCCAAAGTGAACAAATCACTTTGGGACCGTGTTTGAGCCCGGCTCGCAGGGCTGCCGTCAGGTGACATGAGCACGGGCAGAGGTAAGAGGGAGATGGGGCCGGCCCCCGCCTGAGAACAGTTTTATGGAGCAGCAGGGGAGTCAGAGACTGATCAGGCTGTTACAGAGGCGCTGCCGATTTCAAACCACCGGGGAGTGCTAGCTATCCCATCCCGCTTGATTCTCCAGCAAGCACCAGGAAAGATCGAGTCGCTCAGAATCTCAGCTGCTTCTGCAGCCAGTTCGTGCTTCCAGGGTGAGGTGGAGCTGGGAGCTGTAGCCCTCAGGAGCCTCCGGGGCGGGTACCCGCAAAGCCCCACGGGGTAGGCGCCAAATGTACTGGCATGAATAAATGCAGGCAAATATTAAAGAACATATACAAATTTAATGATTAAATAAAACTTACAGAACCTAGGTTCCCCACATAGCCCAGGAGGTAGGAAAGAAAAAGGGAGGGCGCAGCCTCTGCACGCTCCATTTAACAGTCCACAATCGCCCGAGGCAAAACCCGCCCCCTAAAGGGGGCTGGCTTAACCCTACACTACCCTGGTCTGAGGACCGGAGGCATGAGCTCCTTGCTGCTACCCATATAAACTCTGCCCCAGCTCTAGCCTCTCAGCACTAGTACTGCTATAGAATGATTTGTGGCTTGATTTTGAGACAAAGTCTCTGTGCGTGGTGAGTGCTGACCTGGAACTCCTGATCCTCCTGCCTCAGCCTCCCAAGTGCTGGGATTATGGGTGTGACTGCTTAACCTTTTCCTTCTCACCATCTTAGCAGTTACACATAAATACTTTAACAACATATGGGGTAGAAATACTTCTCAAGTCACTGAAAGGAAACACAAATCGCTTAGCTAATATAAAACAGTTACTACTCTCCACATTTTTCTTGCCACAGTGTTGGCTTTCATCCAAGTTTAAAATTAATTGAGATTTTATAAAATGAATGTACCCATTCCCCCAGACACCATCTTAGAGAGCAAGGTGATGTGTGAAGGGATTTTTGAAAGGTCAGATACCAAGTCTTTTCCGTCTTTGCTCAGCTGGGTTTGGGACTAGGGTACAATGACCAACAGTAAGGGAATCTGCACAAAATGGACCTCTGATTAAGTGTCGAATGGTGGTACATTGAGAGTATTATCATTCACCCCCCCCCAATGTACTCAGAAAAACATCCAAAGCATGCATAAGCTGCAGGTTTTAATGCTGATTAGAGGCATCTGTTTCCCAGGTGTGAGGTGTTTATCTTTGGAAAGGGGGAGATAGCAGAATGAAGAAGCAGCTCGCAATGGCACAGAGGACCCAACAAATAACAGAGTGGATTCGGAAAAAAGAACCAAATAAAAAGATAAAACAGGACATTGTGGTGACTATGATGGTCTTGGAGAACAGCTCGAGCTGGCATCTGTGCACAGGCTGCTAATATCACAGGGATGTTTGCAGTGTTGTCTGATTTCTTTGTTCAAACTCTCCTGTTTGGTCCCCCCCACCACCTTTTTTTTTTTTTTCAATCCAGAGATGTATAATAATCTTTCCCTTGAAAAATGTACTTTTCTCTGCAATTTATGAGCCCCGGGAGGGCTGATGAATCTATGCACTTATCTGTGCATTGCTAACTCTATCCGTTCATTATTCATATTCGGCATTCGCAAGGAATCTTGAAATCAGGAAGCACAAATCTCATCCTTTCCTTCCCTGCAGCTGAAGCAAATGGAAGTGGTGTTGTGTCACATACAGAGACATAGCACTTGCTTTGGAAGACTGCTCAAACATAAAATGCTTCTCCAGGATTATGTCAAGGGCTTGGGGTATAGTGTGAGTGAATACAGCACAATGGGTCATAGCAAGTAACTTAGGCTCCAGAGACCTGGGTTCTAGTTCCCAGTCTGCCTGTGTACTTATAGGACTTTAATCTCTCCATCTTTTAAAAATCTGAAAGTAATGATTTACTAAGATTACCTTTGAGGTTTTGACCACATCAGTGATATTATTACAAAACTCATGACTCAGTTCAATTCTCTAGAGTTCTTTTTTTTTTTTTTTTTTGGTATTAATTGTGTTGGGTAGCAGAGATAAGACAAATATAAGATAATCATGTTTCCAAATAGCTCACAATGGAAGCTCAACAAGAGATAAATGCATCAGATACTATGTTACTGTGGAAGAGTGGCTGATTAATCCTATCCATGGGGGTTAGGGAAGATTTGTCAACAAAGGGGACACTAGAACACAATTTTGGTGGATGAGGACTTCTGATGTCATTCTTATGTTTCTTAGTCCTCCAGACCCCAATGTGTCTATGATACTGAACCCCTAGCTTTAATCCCTGAAAAAAGCCTTCAAGTCATTGACAGAAAGTCAAAGTCTCTCTGAGTCTCTCTTCCTTATTGTTGGAGACTACTTGTTTGTTCCCAGACCATAAAACAATCACTCAGAAACCAATTATTTGAATCTCTGCTTGACCAATAGCTTAAGCATATTGCTAGCTTGCTCTTACATCTAGAATTAACCCATTTCTGTTATTTTATATTTCACTACGAGGGGTGTGGCCTGCTGACAAGGTTCCACCCGGCATCTTGCATCTTTCCCCTCTGGTGGCTATATGGTGTCTCTCAACTCCTCCTTCTTTCTCCCAGCATTCAGTTTAGTTTTCCCCACCTACCTCTATTCTGCCTTGCGCAGGCACAAGACAGCTTCTTTATTAACCAGTGTTATTCACAGCATACATCGCTCTCTCTTCCTTTCCATTTTTCCCTCTTTCCTTTAGAGATATTGTCCTCTTGGACTCAGATCAGACAATTTTCTATGGGCTCTTGCTCACAGAGCCTTTCATTTTTTTCTATGTCTCCCACTCTTCTATAGAAGCTTCCTTACAGGTGTTTATTCTTTTTTTTAAAAAAATAAAAGTTTTATTTTTATTTATATGTATATGTGTGTGTGTTTCAGGTGAGATTTGGTATGTGTATGTGTGAGAGAGAGAGAAACAGAGAGAGAAAGAAAGAGAGACAGACAGAGACAGAGAGAGAATGAAAGAGAGACAGACAGACAGACAGTGATGCACAGACAGGAAGAGCTGCAGAGGCCAGATGAAAGCATCATGTACCCTGCAGCAAGAATAGGCCTGTGGTTCTAAAAAGCGCTCACTGAGTCCCTCTGGACCATTAGGCACCCTGTAGCACAAATAATAAAATCTAAGAGACAGAAATTGATGTTCAACCTGAAAATCAGAAAAGGAAAGCAGCCAAGCCACTAGAAAAGTCTTACCTCTACCAAGGCTTGGTGACCACAAACTAACTAGACTAAGCCTCTCTCTCCCCACATTTTATATTCCCTCTACTGCTGGGATTAAGGGTGTGACTCCCTAGTACTGGGATTAAAGGTGAGGTCCCACCACCTGCATTGGTTTTTGCATTGATTGTGTGTAGTTCAGGGTGGCCTTGAACTCACAGAGATTCATCTGCCTCTGTCTCCCAAATCCTGGGATTGAAGGTGTGTGTCACCATTACTTGACCTCTAGTGGCTTTAGCTTTGCCTCTGATCTTCAGGCAAGATTTATTTATTAAAATACAAGTAATATGTCATCATAACACCCTTGCACATGGGACTCTGCTCTGTTATCATCCCTCTAAGTATAGTCCAGTTTTTTAAGGGCAACAATGAGTCACCTGGTTTTGGCAGTTTGAAGGTTAGATCATTCTTCTATTGGGTTTCATAGCTCTTACCAACCTGTCCTCTGATATCTCTTATGTTCCTGAGCCACAGGCTATTGGTGTTGGTAACTCAAGTCAGGTCGTCTGGAAGACCGACAAGCTCTGTTAATATCTGTGCATGCTTTCCCACTCCCAGGTGCTTATTCTTTAATACTTGGTTAGGCAAAGCAATTCAGCTTCTTTTCTCTCTCTTGTCATCTGGCTATGCCTAAATATGCTGATTTTCTTTGCCAACAAGACATTTTAAGTTGTGGTTAATGTTTTCCTGAATTATACTATGGTCTTTCCCTGAACTATTTCTTAGTCTGTGATTTGGTATCTAAGGAAAGGCAGGGAAGGGGTTACTTTATAGTTCAATTAAAATATGAAGTGAGGTGGTTTCAGCCAGATAGCTGTTTATTCTCTCATATTAAAATGTTACAGCACAGTAGTTCATGGTTGCCATGATGGGCCTTTCTAAAGTCCACACAGACCTCGATTGTTTCCTTAATATTGCTTTATTGACTGTGACCCTTACTTCCAGGGTCAGTCTATGATCCAATATAGCACTTGGACATTTCAGAATAAAGTGGACAATGTGTATTTTCAAGAGGAAGTCTTGTGGAAGCAGGAATCGAAGTTTATAGCCCGTTTGTCAGAAGGTCACCTCAAGATCACATGATCTCACATAGTTGTAAAGGAAGCCAACAGAGTTCTTACACTGGTCATGTCCACCTTAAGCCCGGATGTATAGATACAGAAGAAGGAAAGAGTGAACACCGAGAGACATCCAGACTCCTCAGTTCCAGTTGCCTTTCTGTGATGCAGAAGAAGGGATGCTAAGGTTCTTGGACACTTTTAGGTTTTCTATAATGACTATTTAATTCCTTGTAGACCATTCAACATTTCTGCAGAGTTTTCCTAAAAGATGGACAGCAAAAGTAGACTCATGGTTCTAAGAAGGCCTCTCTAAGTCCTTTTAGATACTCTTTCAAGTGGGAGAATTTTCTAGTCTCATCTTTGGGAGTTTGATCTGGTTTTTAAAGAGCATGTATGAGCCACCTGTTTTTGGCATTTTGAGGGTTGAATCTTTTTCTGTTGTTCAGTTTGTGTTGCATAACTCTAATAATCTGTTCTTCAAGGTCTTCTATATTCCGTTTTTAAATTTAATTTTGTACTGTTTTCCTTCAAGCTCTTTTATAATGAGATCATTAAATCTAACCAAAAGCTAAACCGTCAGGGGCGTAATGGAGTAAGGACTGTGACAGCATTAATAAGGCCGTTCGGTGAGAGCCTGCTGGATATACTTGACATCTGCTCAGAAACGATCATTCATTCATTCTCTTATCATTCAGGAGTAGAGTTTTGAGAGCCTTTTTGTGTTTCTGTACTGAGCACAATACCCAGAAGGATGTGGACATTACTATGTGAAGGAAAGAATGGCACTCGAGCTCGGAGAGACTACTTTCTAGCAGGAGAGAGATACAAACAAGCAATATGAACTCCATTTTATTTACCTCACTTACTAGAACCTAAACAACTACAAGATTCTGAGGTTGTGGTCATGGCGGTCATGCGTTAAAGATGTAGGGCTGGGACCCTCTGATGCAATGGCACTGAAAGTAGCTTTGAGGCCATAGAGAACTTGGTCAAGGACAGTCCGGTCAGAGGAAGAGCCAAACTTGGCACAATGGGTTGCCGAGTATAGGGTAACTGTGCTGGGAGGGCGAGCAGGCTCTTTGCTTCCGGAATGAAGCCATGTTCACACAGGCTTGACAGTGACAATTTGAGCATCATGTTGTGTGGATTTTGCATTTGACTATGTGTTGATTTTTCCTTTTACTGAGAGGAATACAAACTGAATGTAGACAGCTGTGCACCCTGCTGAAGTGAGAAGTGGAAGAATAAATCAGATAGACACCTGTACCCTCACAACTCCCCCATGCCTCAGTTTACTGTGTATATAAGACACACACATCCACTCAATTATCCTCCTGATTTCAGTTAGCTATCTTTCCATTATTTGATAACTGGCAAACTAGAATTCTTCCGGCACTCACTGACACAAACAAACTTATCTTTTTTTTTCCCAAGGTAAAATATCATACTTGTTGAAGTGTTGTTACATTTCTTACTTTTTAAAGATATGTAAAACTGTGCACATAATTTATTTGGTTTCTATCTTTTTAACCTGTGGTACTAATGAATCTTTTGAGTGCTTCTTCCCTAGCCCCATTTTTTAGTCTCGTGGTTTTTTGATTGCTTAATTTCACACAGGGCAACAATTTAGTGGAATGTATATGCTATATTGAAACAGGACAGCACCAGGGGAGATTTAAATAGGCATGGGCCATGTCTTGGACACTATTCTGCATACTGTGTAAAAGAAACACATGTATTTCCTAGTCCTATTGAGAGGCCTCGGACTATTTTCAACAGGAGGTAACTTGATCTGACCTGGTGGTGATGTGGTTGACAGCTATAGCTGAAGCCTGATGCAGCAATTCTAGTTAGGAGATCACCATCATGCCCAGGTCAGAGGCTGTGCTGATTTAAGCTGGTGGGAAGCAGTACAGTTAGAGAGGGATATTTGAAAGAGAACTGCTGTGGTTGGGTTTATCAGACCACTTGTCAGATCTTCCTTATAGTCCACACAGATTTCAAACAGCTGGAGTCTTCCTGGTTTGAACTCCTCCTGTCCCTGGTTACTATGGTCCTGTTTAAAGTGAGATGCTGCCCATCTATAAGAAAATCAAGGCTATAATGTTATCTTCCTGCGCTGGCACAGCCTTACCGTACAACATGACTCTCAAGTAATCAGAACATCCTTGAAGGTATCTTTCACAATCAAAAATGCTAATTTATTTTCCTTAATTCCTATTTCTTTCTTTTTAAGATACACTTAGGATTAATAAAATAAATTACAAGATATAATGGCTTGAATCCTGGGATGCTTAAGGAATTAACAGAAACAAAACCCTCTGATAACGCTGAGAGGCTTGCTAAGAGGCCCATGATACCAGATGCCATAAACCAGGTAGCATAATGTTCAGCTCTTGAAGTACAATTATAATAGGAGGATTAATTTTCAAAGTCTTAAAGGGATTACAGGCTAGTGTGGAGAAATCAGAATGACTCTTGAAAGACCTAATCTTGTCAAACTGATGTAACTTTTTTTTTTCTACAACAGCATGAAAGTTATAGTGTGGCTCCATGTGTATTGTGCCTTTGATGAGGCATTTGAATGGCATTTTCCTCAATGGTCTGGCCAATGTGATTGTGAACATTTTTCTCCCTTGGGGGTATCCAGATCTGGTGAAGGCCAGCCCTCACAGAGTCACTGATGAGTGTAATCATCAGGCAGGAGGGGCTGGCCCTGGGTGAATGCAGAGTCAGATATCTACAAGGAGTTTCCTAGAGTAGGCTAGGGCTAGGCTTGGAAGGAATGCTTGGCCCATGGTGTCAGGATTGCCGAAAATAGGAAGACAAAGGCTGAAGACTGGGTTCTTCTTCATTTAGTCTGTTATGCTCTGTTTGAAGAAACAGAAAGTACCTTAAGGAATCAGAGAACAAACATTGAAACCTGGGATGAACTTGATGGACTGCTCAGGTACCTCAGTCTATTCGGCTGCTATGATGACCTTGAGTTGGTCATATTGTGAATAACCAGTCTGCTCTTCATAGTTTTCAGTGCCTGGTGAGGATACCTTCTATGTGTCCCTCACATGCCTGAAGCCCAAGGCAAACCAATGCGACCTCTGTTATAAGGCCACCAGTCCCATCCAGGAAGAACTGCATGATCTATTACCCTTACAGACCTCACCTTCTAACACCATCATCACTTTGGCAATAACTTTCAACATAAAAGTTTTAGGGAGACACAAATCAATCAGATTTGAGAATGAAGTAATTCCCCCAATGTAATGAAATTAATTACTCACTAACAAAAGCAGGCAGGAAAACAAACTGCTTTAATAAATAAGAGTCACTTGTAATTAAATTAACAATATCTAATTACCTGCAGATAACGAAAGAAGAGAAGACTTAGTTGTTTGGGCTCCATAGTGGATGACAGGGGAGATGGGAAAGCAGAGTCTTCTATACTCATGTTTATATTTTTTATGCTTTGTCTAAATGTGCATTATGACTACAAACTATATAATGCCTAAGATAGGCATCTTGCTCACCTAAAATAAACACTGTGGAACTAGAAATACGGCTCCCAGTTTAGGAGCACTTGGTGCTCTTGCAGAGGTCTTGAGTTCAGTTCCCAGCATCCACATGGTGGCTCACAACAATTCATAACAGTTTCAGGGGATCTGACACCTCTTGATCTCTGTGTGCAACAGAAAAACATGTGGAGTACACATACATATGCAGGTAAAAAAGTCACATATAAAATAAAATAGTTCTAAAAAATAAACATCGGAGAAAGTCAAATAAGTCACAGTGACTACAATTCGTTTTAGGTAATTTACATGTGTTCCTGTGTTACCTGTGTCTTTTCATGTTCATCATGAAAAGAAAAAAATAATCTTTAGTTCTTTCATTTAAGGAGGTGAAAACTGAGGCTCAGACAGGGCTCCTAACATATTTAATGTCCCCAAGTTAGGAATTGATGGTTGTGGTCATTTGTGCAAACACACACACACACACACACACACACACACACACACACACACACACAC
>NC_022010.1:50106082-50120698 GCF_000317375.1 Microtus ochrogaster
CATCTTGTAAGTTTCTCTTGACTTGCTCAGTCTTCTGAGGGTTAGAAACTTTCAGTATCAGAAACTTTCAATGTCTGTTTTTCCTTGAGAGCACATATATTTTCAAATGTTTTTAATACAGTGTGGTCATTTTGGTTCTAGTGTTTTGAAGGGGGACAGGAGCTGTTCTGGATGAACTGAAAATCTGTGAGACTTCTACAGGTCCGTTTTCCAGGGGATCTTCCCACCGTCCCCATTTCCCGTGCTTCCTTCTGGCACTGGCTCTAAGAGTGACTGTGCATTGTGTAGGGAGCAGTAGTGTGAGGTGGGAGGAACTGGAGGCACAGTCCACACTCTCCTCCATTCATCCTCCCTGAAACAGGCTAACTTCAAATGCTGTCACCCAGACACTGGAGACTAAAGCCCAGGACGGCTTTCTGCTTTCTGGGATGCTTCTGCTGCCATGCAGTAGTCACGTGAAGGCAAGACTGTTTGCCCTGGGTAGTTTTCCTTAGCCTTGGGATGGACAGGACTTGAACCCTGAGCTTCTATTGCTTCTTTCATGAGTATTTAAAAGCAAATATTTAGTTCCTGGAGCTCATATAATCTGGTCTACCGTGAGTCTGCTTCCCAAGGCCCTGAAGCCATGCCTGATAGCATACAAGCCAGTCACAGTAGCCAACTCTATTTCATTTCCGTTTCTGTCCATCCACCAGGGCAGGTCCTCATTGGCACATCTTCTGAAAGGTTGTCGGAAGGAAGTGCAGGCTGCTGACGGGTACAGCTATCTCTCTCGAGATACAGTAGAAAAACACATAAAGATAATCATCTGGGGACCGACCTGGGCCCTCTGCATATACGTTACAGCTGTGCAGCTTGGTGTGTGGGGTCTCTGACTGTGGGAGCAGGGGCTGTCTCCGATTCTGCTTCTTGCTTTTGGGATCCTTTCCTCCCACTAGGTTGCCTTGTCCAACCTTCATAGGAGAGGAGGAGCCTAGTCTCACCGCAACTTGATAGAGCATGGCTAGTTGATGTCCACAGGAGGCCTTACCCTTTTCTGAAGAGAAATGGAGGAGGAGGAGTGAATAGGGGGAGGGAAGGTGGAGAGGAGGGACTTGGGGGAGAGAAGGGAGAGAAAACACAGTTGGGATTTAAAAAAAAAAAAACAAAAACATAAATACAAAAAAAAATAAAATCATCTGTTTTATCTTTTTCCTAGACAGGATTTATTAGCAGTTAGTAATCTAAACACTCTTTCAAATAACTTGTGGATTTTTTTATTCTTAAGTTGTTTTAACTTTTGTAATCATAAAAATTATTTTAAACAGACATACTTTTAGTACAAAATACATCAACATCAAATATTAGCTATAAATATGGCCACTATGATTTTATTTCCTATAGTCCATGCTCCCCATACTGTCTGTAGATGACTTGACAATTTGATTTGAACAAAAATTTCCAAACAGAGGGCACATGTATTGCCATATTTCAACATTTTGCCCTTATTAAGTGGTTATAGTTATAAAAAGAGCTGGAAGCACTCTCCTTTAAGCAGGAGAGCTGTGTGAATTTGGGTGTAGCTTATGTCAAATCCATGTTCTTAAACGTTATCCTCCTCTGCCTCCTAGTGCTATGTCTATTCTGTAGACTCCTAAGATATCAGATTTTAAAACTGAGTTACAGATTTACTCATGGCATAACTAGAAACAAACATTAGAAACTACAGGAATGTCTACACTTATAAAATCTTTATGTAAATTTATAATCATATTTACACATATAGATACATGCTTCTAGTTCAATGCAGAGTGTCTTTTCCTTTGACCTTGCCAAGATTGTGTGTGTGTGTGTGTGTGTGTGAGCGTGCATATACACAAATTAATTAGTAAACTCTGGCTGGCAGGACTTCAAAAATATTTTTTGATATAAAAGTACAGTAAGAAAGGTTTGTTTAATGAACCAGAGAGTTGTTCAAAATCAACACTATTTTTCCAGCACTCCTCTAACTGTCCTTGATATAAAGACAAGGAAATCTGTCTCTATGAAATCCCTAGATTTGGGTTTTCATCTGACTGTGCTGCTAACTAGCTAGGTGATTTTAGCGGAATCATTTTTATCTTTGAGAGTAGTATTACAATGCCTCGAAGGTGACTTTGATCTCTAAGCATCCATAGATTTGTGAAAATAATTACCCCCATTATATAAAGAAAGTTCTTTCTTTAAAGGAGCCCATCACAATAGGAGCACACTGAGGGTTAGAGATGCTGCAACAAAGGAGAACACCACATAGGCAACTTTGAAACGTCTGCATGGGAAGGACGTAATGTGTTTTTTGTTTCTTAAGGTTGGGCTCAGAGGTTCTTAAGGTCTTTGAACTGTTTGCTTTCAGGAGACAATGGTCTATGTCAGTAAGGAGAGGTGCTGGATGAAGAGAGGAGAATTGTGTGAATTTCAAGACGACTCAAGGCTGTAGTTAGAAAGCCCATTTGTACAAGTGTTCTCATTTTTACCTGCAATTGTGTTTTGAGTTTCAGGAAATACCAGTTGGACATTGCAAACAGGTACATGTGGGTGCACACAGATACAGACATGGAAACACATACCATTTATACCATGGTATCTTGATACACCGATGAACCAGTCTGCCTCCATATTGGGTTGGAAAGCCGACTTATAGTAAAGACAAGCTAGGTTCATTCCTGTGTATGACTAAATCTGTTTTTCAAGGATTGGGCTGCGCCCCACCTGTAACCTTAACTATAAATGGTTGTCTACTGCCTGTTCCAGGAAATGGCAACCGTATCTTGGTTTCAAAAAGTTATTATGACCACTTTGCAACTGTGCTTTCATTGCAGGAGGTTGTTATGACTATTTTCCAAAGGTGATTATGATCACCTAGTTATGTTCTGCTTCCATAGTGTTGCGAGAGGTCCTTCCGCTCCTCCAGACTATAGCCACTGAGATACCAGTCCTTTGGGGCGTGGTCTCTCTCCCTTTAAAAAAGTGGCTACTTCCCTTCTCGCCCCTTTTCACTTCCTGCTCCATTTCTGGCGACTAGACTCCTTCCTGATTGCGCAGAGGGCTGTTGTCTGGGACGGTTATCTGCAAGTTTTTTCCCCTTTAAATAAATATCACCCTATTAATCATAATTCCAAACTGGTGTGGCATTGTTTGTGACTTACGCCTTCACCATAGTCCTACTTATTTGCCTGCAAATCCTCATTTGGAAACCCTCTCTCCTTGATCTATAAAAACCTTATCTTCCCCATGTCCAATGTTGATGTCGGCCATTTACTACATTGGATGAGCATCCCACACTGGTGACTACCATCTGTTTTGTGCACTCCATCAGCCCACCTGTTCTATTCATCCTGAGTCACCCTCTGGGATACACTCAAAATGTCCAACCAATATCTGGTCATTCTGCAACCTAGTCAAGTTGACATAAAATAACTACCACATGCATGCCATTTTGTAATACCTATCATTTCTTTGTGAATTCTTGAAGATATGAACTATGGCTTAGTAGTATGTATGATTCTGAAACAGAGTAAAAGGCCTGACTTGTTTGTATGTAGCTGGTGATTTAGATATATGTTTATTTAAGAGGGAGTGAATGAATGAATGAGCAAAATTCAAAGAAACAGTCTGCCATGGGCTAGTTGGGGGTGGGTAAGTGTGGGAGTGGGCAAAGGCAGATTTTTCTTTTCCTAGCAATATATTTCATTATCATCTTAAGGAGAGAAAGCCTATCAAAACTTCTCCATTTATTCTTGCTTACTTGAATAGCTGTGACATTTCAAAGTTGATATTCCCTAATAGCTATGATTAACATATCTAAATACTTCTCCAGTGACTTCTGAAACCTCTTTCTCTCCTTCAAAGTTCTATTATAACTTAGATTGTTAGTTTTGAGAAGCCAGGCTGATAGTTTTATTCTTATTCTTGCTGATTGAAACATACTTTCAAAAATGGATGTTCCAAGGATAGGGGTATCCTCTCCCTCAAGGATAAGAATCAATTTCAAATTCCTATCACTAAGAAAATACAATTTGAAATACAATTTAAGATCTAAAAAATCCCGATATTCTTATTAGGAAACAGAGAACTGAGATCCTCTTCTGCATCGAGTTAAAATTGCTTTGGCACGGCCAGGCTCTTCCTTATGCATTCTGCAGAGGAAGACTGTGGACCAGTCTACAGCTTTCTCTCCATTGCTCAATTAAAAGTCTGAATTAATAAATCTTCCTTAATTGGTTTGATGGATGCAGCATTGTGACCTTATCACCCAGCAGTACCTCTCTGGTCTGGGATTTAAATTTCTATAGAGGACAGAGAGCAACTTACAAATTCCTGTTTTCTCAATAACATACCACATTTACTATTATTACAAGCAGTGCCCCAGCTCACAACTTTATCCACCAATCTAGAGTATGTTCTGGAGCTGGTTAAATTAACTTAGCTATCAAAATGCTAAGCTTGATAGCTCATTTATCTTTCTGTCTCACAACTTCACGTTACAAGGCGGTGATGATTGATCTTGCATCTTCCAGGTACCATATAGTATAAAAACTAAGAGAAGATTAATTAAAAGCTGTCTTACCCAGACAGGTTTTAAAATAAGTTTTAGATTTACACTATATATCAGCTGAAGCAGAAAGAGAATCTAAGACCAGCAGCTCTGTAATACCAATTGGATTTTTCTTTTATGTTGAATAGGTTTGCAGTGGTCCTGATCACCATTATTATTCTTTCACAAGTTTTGAATACCAAGATGAGGCAGAAAGACCCTCAGACAAATATCCTTTAGTTGCCTATAGTTCTTATGCTTGTAACATGTAACATAGAGCAACAGAATCACATTGCTGCAGGACTATCATACATATATACACATGCATGCACACACGTATGCATACATGTATACACATACACACACACACACACACACACACACACACACACACACACAGAGTCTTCGCCACCTACAAGTTAGTTCCATGTGTTCTTTCATTGAATTTGGAAGTTCAATAGAGGGTATGCAATTCTACAAAAAAATGATGTTGAAATTTATGTTTGAAAATGGAGAAAAATGCTAATTCTTTCTGTTTCTCTTTATATTTACATATAATATAGATATCTATACCTATATGTACTGTAGAAAGAGGAATTTATTGATGGGTGTGAAGAATCTAAAAATAGAATTATAACAACTGGTGACTGGATAACTGGGTCACATGGCTTATTTACAATATTTCTGATGTCTCAAAGACATTAACTATATTTGTGTTGTTAGGTAAAGGAGTGTGGCAGTGGTTAGTTTGGGAAAGGAACCAACACCAAATTACTCTTCAGAAATTTTTTATTAGGAATGAAGTCACAGAGATGGTGGAACAATTTGTGATCTGGCCTTGGGTTGGGGGAATATTACAAAAAAGGGGGTCTGAGGGGGCCTTAAAGAGAAAGAGGCCTCTCTTCGAAACTTGGAAAGTGACTTCATTTAGAGAGGTGGCCATTGTGGGAAGGATGGTAGGGTACGTCCAGAGAAAATCTTCTGAGGAATCCTTTGAAGAAAGAAAAATAGTAGACTTTTATTCCTTTCATGGTGTGGTGGGACATTCCACACCAGATGATTTAGTTTGGGATAGTCTATGTGACAAGGAGCCTTGGGGAATCAAGCCCCTGATGGGATCATAAACTAGGAACTCTGAAGGCACAACCACCCTCTGTTCCAGAGGGTGCTACAGGGCTGTGGGGGTGAGTGGCAGGGAGAGGCATGACTTGATTTCTTCAATGCATTCTTCCCACCTAGTGTGACTGGAATCTTAAAGGGACAAGCTTATGACCTAATATACACTCGCAGTTACAGATGGAGAAACCAGTATCCAAAAGTGTTAAGTCTCCAGGCTACAGCTAACTGGCCAGAAATCAGCAGAGCTGGGCTTTAAGAAACAGCTGGTTTGATTGAAGGTCGCCATGTTGCCATATACCTCCCTGCAGAGAAGTAAGTGTATTTTCCTATGTTCATAGAGAGGTTTTGGAGGAGGAAAAAGATCAGTTCAGAATGCTCAAGCTTCATTTCTGTTTATATGTTGTTTCTTTTGTGAGTGCCAACGTTTCTCTGGGTGAGTGTCCCCCTCTGGCCATTCAGAATGCTCTTGCTGCATAGAACTCTCTATTTTTATATAACTTTGAAAAGTTCCTTAATAATAAAATCCCCACACATTATTTTTCCTATATTTGAAACAAATAATTGAGCTGTCCTTGCAAAACTTTAGATCCTAAAGATACTTATTGATTAACTGCAAACGAAACATCATTATACATTCATCTCTCTAGTTTGTAGTCATAAGGCAGTCATCGTAAATCATGTGTGATTAGATTTGTAATAGCTGTAGGTTTTGATTTTTTTCCAAAAGAAAGGAAGTTTTCTTTGGTTTTTATCCAAAAGGAAGGGAAAGGAAAATGAAATGTATTGACCCTGTAATGAGTCATGAGCGGCGTTGCCTACCCTTTCATTAATGCCATTAACTAACTCAATTCATCAAACATGTACTGGTGTGGTGTCTTCTGAGTGTTTGTGCTCTTGCTAGGGATGTTCACACACACACACACACACACACACACACACACACACACACACAGAGAGAGAGAGAGAGAGAGAGAGAGAGAGAGAGAGAAAGAGAGATATTCTAAACATAGTTTTTCTAAGCATACCCTTTCTAATATGGGAATACAATTATACCCATATAGAACAAACAGGAAACATGATTATTCCGTGACATGACTTATAGGGAACTAGTTTTCTTTCAAACATGGGGCACTCTTTCTTGGCTGAATCTCAAGTTAGAATCTGGAGAAATTTCCATGAGTGACAACAAACCTTTAAAGCTCTTCTTTAAAGTAAGATTTTCCTCAGGGACAGTGTTTGCCAATGGCCATGATAGCTGAAGGCACGAGAGAAAATCCGAGAACATTTTTTAATGTAGAAAAATAGTCCCTAAGTTCTCTGTCTAGATAGAAGGATAGGACTGTTTATATAGAAGTCCCTTCCTCTAAAACTCTGGTTTACAAGTTGATAAATATAATATTAACCAGGACAGAGACCCTGCAGATACGATAAGGTAGACCTGAAGGTGAGGACTACCTGGGTCTTTACAGTCCATACAAGTGAGATGTTTCACAGCAGAGTATTGATTTTGCCTAGCAAGAAGAGGAGGGAAGAGAAAAACAAGTGGAAGAAAGATTTGAAGCATTCTTGAGGGTAGAGGACAGAGGGAGCCACGTCACCAGGGATAGGAATGTTCTAGAGTACGACTGGTTTCCAGTTGACAACCAAGAAAGAAATATTTTGTTCAGTGGACATAGATTCTACCAACAAATGTGTGTGCTCATTTTCTATAGCTATAGCAGACATGGAGATATTTATCAGCTTGTATAGAGAAAAGGGTGGTTTTGACTTGCAGTATTAGAAGTCATTCTCTATGACCAGGCAGGCCCACAGATTTTAGGACTGTGGAACAAAGCACACTGGACAGGAATAAGTGGAATCACTTTGTGGACGTGGAAGAGACAAAAGAATGGACTGTGGCCCCACAATCTACTTCAAGGGCATGGTGCTAAAGATATAAAAGACCCATTAGACCTCCCCTCTACAAGTTCCACCGACATGACATGTGCTGGGGACCAAGTATAACAGATGGCCCTCTGCAGAACTCTGAACCATAGCAGCATGAACAGACTTGGTGACAAATTTTTCTACGTGTCCAGGTAAGAACCCACTGCAGCTAACACTTTTAGTCTGATTTATCGAGGAGAAAGCACACTGATGTCCACTTGGGCTTCTGATGTATAAAATGGGGAGATCATAAACACCCATTGTTTTAAGCTCCTAGTTTGTGGTCCTTTGCTACAGAATAGTAGAAAACATATACCATAAAAGTCTTCAAAAGAGCAAGCGAAGGAAACTTTCTTTCTCTGAATTTGGGAACTGTTTATTCTTTGATGATCAGGATAATTGGAACTCCATTTTATGTGTCGCTCTACAGGCAATAAAGGGGAGATGCTGTATTTTGGAAGTCTCAGAACCCTAGAACCAAACCTTTACTCTGTCTTTTATCAATGGGGCCACCTGGGAGCCTTCTTCTGTCCTTTTGGTTGCATTTACAAAATAGCCTAACCTTATTTATGGAATAAGATTATAGTGTAGATAAAACATTGCAGAAATATGGGAAAAGGTGCTCAGGAAAAGTGGTACTTATTTCTATATGGTTCAGTAACTGATTTTATGCATTTCTTTTAAAATATCACAGCTTTCTTGGGAATACCAGCCCCAAGATAACCTTTCAAATATTTCCCGAAAGAATAGGAAAGTCTCTCGGTTCCCTGCTATATCTTGCAACCATTCAATCTTAGTGTTGGCCTGGTACTCTTCCTGGTTAGTGGTGACACCAGGAGGTAGTTGAAAAAAGTGCCATTTCTTCCTCATGACATTTGGCAGGTATCAGTAGACTCTATCTTAATATAGTTTGACAACCGAGGGAGAATATTTCAGGAGAATTGTCCATCACCTCTTACCCAGGAAGTTCCCTAAATAGTGATTCCCAAATTGTGTTTCTTAGGACTTACTTAAGATATCAAATCTTGAGAGCAGACCCTAGACCTCCTACATTAGAAATCTTAGAGATAGGTAGGGCATGGCAAGCTGGATGTTAACAAATCATTTCGGGATGCTCCTTCACAAGTGTGAGAGCTGCTGCCCCAACAGACTAGGGTGAGTCTTGGTGCCTCCTGGAGTTTCAAAGTTAAATTTTCAGTTTGGGCAGATAATGAATATAGCAGCCCAGAATTAGTGAGAAGGATTATGAATGATCTGGTTCTAGCAGAGATTAAAATGCCATCACAGTTGAAGTGACACCTAAGTTTTGCATGCTTATGAAAAGTTTTGCAAAATGAATCACTGTGCAAAAGTATCGGGGAACTGGGTTTTTTTTAAAGAAAAAAATTAGGTGGCAAATTCTTTTGTAAAGCAGAAACTCTGATTTATCTGTTTTGTAAGCAGAACTTTATGTATTGAATTTTCTTAGGGGGAAGCAGATTGTATCTGGTGGTTTTATGCATTGGAAATGCTTCTGAAGTATTTGATTAGCTGATATGGGAGTCAAAATATTCTAGGTTCTGGAAACTGAGAAAATTGCCATTTTTATTATAAATGTTTTTTAAAATAGAATTTGATACTTTTCCCATAATTTAATTTAAAAGGCATTTTATTCCCCCTACCCCCTTTGAGAAGGGTGCCAAGAAGGGAGGGCACTCTTAGGACATGGTGGTCCCCTGGGTTGCCTCACTCACCAGTTCTCTGACCTTGGCCAAGGTCCTTTTTGTTGCAGGTTAAGCATAAGGTTTTGGTGTAGCTGTCCTAAGAGATGTAGATGTCTATGGACATCACTTGGAAGCTGGCTAACTTACCTCATCTAGAGTGGGCCTGAGGAGGGCTGCAGTTTCTTTTGCTGGTGCCATGACTTTAGCTCATGGTCCAGTTTTAGTTGAGAAAATGGACTGTTGCTGTGGTTTATGGTGTGCTCAGAGAAATATGGCAGGAAGCTAAGTCACAAACTGGCTTAAGGAACAGTTTGCCAAGGCATCCCTAGGGTCAAGGAAGAGGTTGCGCGTTCTTCATGTACAAGAGCAGGCAGGACTGGGAAGAGGTCCATTGGAATACTTGGTCTTTTGTCAACAAAACACATGAACACACTAAGCTTCCTAGCAGTATTGCAAAGTCAAAGGTTTGGGCACTTAAAGCAGTATGTAACTGTCCAGTGAATAAATATTATATAATGGATACTTAGCACTGGGAAGCTGAAGGAGGAGGATCATAAATTTGAGGCTAGCCTAGACTTTGTGGCAAGAACCTGTCTCAAGCCAACAAGATGGAGTTGCTTATGACAACCTCTCCAAATGTAAGTAAAAGCTAAGTGGTTACAGAGGATGTTTCTTGTGCACATGAGCCGACAGTAACTGAGTGTGGTCTCACCTTGATTCCTGCTTGTATTCTACTTGGGGCAGTCCTTGTGGACTCCAGACATTATTCCCAGATGCTAAAAAGGAGACAAAGGATGGGGCATGTTATGGGCCTTCCTGTGAATGAATATATTCTGAAGGACACTCTTGCCCTGCTATTTGGCTATCAGACCGTTGAAGCAACAAAGTAGGGCTTCCCTAAGCCCTCAAGGGGAGGAAAAGCCTGAAGCCTTGAGGGCAGTCAAAGGGAGAACTTGTCTCCTGAAGGAGGATTTACAGCTTGTCAGATGCCCTTGCTACAGAGGCCTGGAGCAGAGCCAGCGATGGGGAAGATTAACCTGGGATGACTGTTAGTTATGACCTTCTCCTGCCTTCTATTTCAAATATATCCTTGTGTCAGGATGCTGAAGGTGGATTGAGGTGTGCGTAGGGGTGTGGGGTGGGCTATCACTGGATCTCTTTGCAGTTCTTCCCGGTGTGTACACATTGACTAAATCCCTCCTTCAGATTTTCACCATTAGAACAAGTGTTTGGAGTGAAAGAATCTAATTTATTAAAATCACCAGAATTTTTAGACATCATAATATGCACATTTCACTCCCCTGGCTGGAGTCTACCTGCTCATCTTTTCCTACCTCTCATTACAGAACAGCAAATGTGCTGAAAGGGTTTCGTAATTGCCAGTGTTCACTGGGTGCGTCCTTTGTTCTGGGGATTAGTCTAAGTACCTAACATTTACTAATTTATTTCATCTTTGTTTTGTTTTATTGTTTTTAATTGACAAAAATTGTGTCTGTTTATGGCATGTAACACGCTTGGAAATAACACGACACTGTAGGATGGCCAGCTCAGCAAAATTTACAAACATTTTCTTCCATAATATTGGGGAGTATAATTCATGCAATCACCAGGAGAAAACATCTCTGCAGGTACAAGCGGGACTGCAGAGGCTGAGGGAGTTCCCTGTGGTAGGTTAGTTTTTCCTAGCTGGTGAGCGGCTGAGGTAGGCTTCCTTCTGGAGAGCACAGTTTCTCTTCTAGAGTTGGTTGTGTGTCTCTCTGTGACTCTGCCTGGCAGGAAATCTCCTCTTCATGGACTCAGGATCCCTCCCACTGAATCTGTTTTCTGAGGCCTGGCCCAGACCAGACCTTTCCCACTTCTCACCCGTGAAACACATACCTGATGTCTGTCCAGCACCTGTCACAGTCTCTTACCTGCCTTTTTCCTTTGTCTTGTATCATTCCTTCAGGCAAATTCTTTACCCCAAATCTTTGTGTAAATCAGACCCTGATCCAAGGGCTTATAGATTAATACCTGGGATCCAAGATGTATGTGCATACATATGTTAATATATATGCACACAAATATATTAACACGTGTGTACGTACACATACACACATATTAATGTACACATAGTTTACTAAATATGTACAACACAGATTGTTAATATGCATATGCATTACTATAACAATATACATACATTTATTAATACATGTACACACATATATTAATATATTAATGGAAAGCAGAAACAGTCCAGGAGCACAACTCAAATGGTGTCCTATTGAACGCATTCTTCCTGTGGGGATTCTCTGATAGACAGGAAGCTGTAGTCTTTTCTAAACCCCTTCAATCGAGGTGCTCAGGAAACCGGGGAGAGGAAGCTATCTATGGACAAATTGCATCCAAACTTCCAATCTCCTTTGTTTGTGCAGGTCATTCAGGATATCATTATCACATTAATGGGATTTTCGTATTTCTGTTTGCAGGTCCTGTGGTATGCACATAGTAATCTGCTTTGAAAGACAGTGGGGGAGAAATGCCCTCATTTTCATCCTTTTCTGAATACACAGCTGGGGTGTGGATGTGATCCAATGAATTTATTGACTATCAAGAAAGACAAACCTTTTGTCTTCTTTTTCTCTGCCCCTGATTTCCTAATCTTTACTTTTTAAATTCTTATTTTGGTCACTGGCTGTAACTCATTTGTTTTCCAGTGTGAGTTTAGGACAGACTGCCTTGTAGGTTCCTGTTGTTAATGTAGAGTAGAAAGTGTAAGGTAAACTCCAGAAGCTGTCTCGGGATAACTCAGACAAGAAAATAAAATCTTTAATTTTTAATTGTGTTTAAGTATGTGCCTTCCCCGGAATTCCATCAGAGTAGTTAAGTTGAGCATAAGGATAGTCCTAGGCTTGTGGCAACAGAACTTAACTCTCCATTTGATTTTACCCAGCAAGAACGGCTTTATGGCATGGTGATTCAAGGATGACAATTTCATATGCAAATGGTGTATTTTAAGCAGTAAACAAATATTAATTTCCAGACCCCAAGACGAGTGAAGCGGGGCACAAATCATCTGGTGCTAAATCTGGAGCCCATTTCCCAAGCAGTTGCAAGTGTTTCTTTTCAGGGACCGTGACCGTGTGTTTGTGTGTGTGTGTGTGTGTGTGTGTGTGTGTGTGTGTGTTAGGGGTGTTTTATCTCATGCCAGCAGTGATAAGGAGCAGCCTGAGCAAGAGGTGATCAAAGGTCCCGATCAGATACCAAGTGTGCAGTCCGAGAGTCCCTGCTTATCTGACAGATCTTAAATAAAAATCTCTTCACTTTTATGCATTTCATGAAACCCAAGGATTCCCTTGCAACTTTACTTGGTTTTCTTCCTCCCATAACTAATTACTCTTTATTTTAGTGACAGAATCATTTTAATTTTGTATTTTTTAATCTTTATATAGACCTTGGCAAAGCTTAATCTGTCCAGGGTATTCCGGGTACTTGGCTTTGCCATTCCAGGACTGTAAATGGGATACAGCAGGCAGGCAGTTTATTTTTCTCCTACCTTCTAGGTTTTATTTGAATGCCAGTTTTATTTAAGGGTGTGTGCGCATGAGTGTGCATGTGCCTTTTTGCCATCCCAGGCATTGTTGAAGACAATGAGAGTTGCAGTGTATCCAGCAACAGGCTCACAGGCTCTGCTGGAGTCAGCCTTCTGACACCATGGGAAAACAGCACCCCCAAATACTATCCATTATGAGTACCTCCTTTCCCTTTCTATTAGTGATGCCTCTCCTCTCGCGTATCCTATAATCTCTTCCCCATCCTATCCCAATGCTTTCTTAGTTCTTCCCTTCTTTTGTGCTCTGCTTACATATTGGTATATCAGTCAGATGCATTTAAAAATGCTTGTCTCATATGTATTAGGTCAAAACATCTTTGTGGTCCCTGGCTCCCACCCCACCTTTCAGTTGTTTCTTTCTCTTAAAAAGGAAGAGAAGTGGAATTAGTTCTTTGGTCTAGAGTGAATTGGATGGAGTTGAGATTTCACCAAAAATCAGCTCTCGGGTTTTCCTTAATATACAAGTAAATCTGTTGCTATTACAGGTTAACTCAAGTGTCTGCATTCATGTGCATGTGCATGTTTATGTGCATTCATGTGTGTGTGTATCTTTGCATGAGTGTCTGTGTATTTGTTGAGGAAAGAGGGACAAGGTAAGGAGAGCAACATGAGGTCCACACTATCTGCAGAGTGGTATAGAGAAGTAGGTCCTTGGGAGATGTAACTGATCCTGGTCTAGTATTTCCTTTGCTCTTCGGCTAAATGGCAAAGAGAGAGCGCGCAGCCTCCTTTCTGTGTGCTCAGTCTTTCCATTTCCATCTGCTTTCTCCTCAGCAAGGCACTGAAGAGCAGAGGCTGAGACTCTCGTTAGAGCTGTGGTTGATGTGCTTTTGAAGATGCCAGTTGTGGAAGGCCCAAGAGATGGTCATTCTTGGACCCCACGCTGAATGGCTTCCCTCCTTCGAGCTAGTCCAATGCCGTGAAAAGATGGCTTTCTTTCTTCCCTCCTTCGAGCTAGTCCAATGCTGTGAAAAGATGGCTTTCTTTCTTCCCTCCCCAGCACTGTCTTTTTCATACATACACCCATTTTCACTCTACACATTTTCTAGAACTTACAGAATTTGAGGTCTGAAAAGAGTCGAGAGTTTTGTTTCACTGATGAGGATACCAAATAACTTGCTCATAAAATGTAAACTTAAGGTCATTGCAGAAATCAACAAGAACTCTAAGTACTTTGCGCTCTCTCTCATTCAAAATGTAGATGCTTAATCCAACAAAGTTAATCATAGCAACAGCAATGCCAACAATAACAATAACCACTGTTAGTAACTCTAAGTCCACATCATTAGGCATTGTGCAAGGTGTGCCACATTTTACCTGATTCTCTCGGGACCCAGATGTGATTGGGTTATTTGTTATTCTAAGCTTAGAGATAATGGGAGTGAGGGGGCTTAGAAATCTATCTGCTTCATATGTCATGATGTAGTAAGACAAGCTTTAATGCAAACTCCTCAATTCAAAATGCATTAGGGGGTCCTTAAGTATCCCAGGCTATTCTTGAAATTTCTATGTACCAGGACTGACTTTGAACTTATAAGTGCTCCCACTTCCACCTCTACCTTCTAAGTTCTGTGACTACAGGCCCTGTTAATGCAGGACTGAGGATTGTACCCAGAGCTTCATGAATGGTAGGTGAGCCTCTACCAACTGAGCAATATACCAGGTTCTCTCTCTCTCTCTCTCTCTCTCTCTCTCTCTCTCTCTCTCTCTCTCTCTCTCTCTCT
>NC_022010.1:50120798-50134966 GCF_000317375.1 Microtus ochrogaster
TGTGTGTGTGTGTGTGTTTGAGACAAGGTTTTTCCGTATAGTCCTTACTGTTCTGAAACCTACCCTATAGACCAGGCTGATCTCATACTCATACAGATTCACTAGCCTCGGCCTCCCGAGTTCTGGGATTAAAGGTGTGTTGCCTCTACTGCTCGTCTTAGAATGACATTTTTTATTACTAAATTATTTCATTTACTTTACATCCCAACCACAGTTTCCCCTCCCTCCTCTCTTTCCATCCCCTTCCTTCCACCTCCACTCTGCCTGCCTCCATCCATTCCTCCTCTGTGTTTATGCTCAGAAAGGAGCAGGCCTCCTGTGGGTGTCAACAAAGCATGGTATATCAAGTTGAGGTAGGGCTAAGCTCCTCCCTTTGTATTAAGGCTGGGTGAGGCAACTGTGTGATCCAAGACAGCAAGACCTGAACATTCCACTACAGCTGAAATATGAGAAAATGACCTCAAAAATAACTTTATAAAGATGAGGTCAGGGACAGACTGTCTTTACAACAAGATGACAGCAATCGGAGGGACACTAAAGTTTGTCTTCTGAGCTTCATATGCAAATACATCTTCACAAATCAACCAATTAAAAAGGGGGTGTTTGTGGAGAGCTGAAAGAGAAGAAGGGTTTTTGCTTGTGGAAACCTATTGTGGATAGTTACCCAAACATGAGAGAGAGAGAGAGAGAGAGAAAGAGAGAGGCTTATTATCCTGAGAAAATAGAAGGCTAGGAAATACTCCACAAATAAAAACACACTGGTCAATGGAGATCGTTGCCAGTGAAATCTGCATGGACCTATGCCAGTTATCAGTGGGATTATGATGGTTATGATGTCATTTCCCACATCCAGATGTGCCCTTCGGTCAGAAGGACATTTCAACACAAAAATTTGCCATTTCAAATTCCCTCCCATATTGCTTTAGACCCTTTAGAAGGTTATGACTAAAAGCAAAGCTATCTGAAATAATCATTTATGAAATTACATGCAAATAGAAGAAATCATGTCCAAATTGAGGAAAATGACCATTTTTTAAATAGTCAATTCTTGAAAAATAGCTTTTAAAATAAGTACCACACAATGCTCATGTTTTTTTTTTTCCTTTCTGGTTAATGAGGAGCAAAATGTGCCCTCGGGAGCAGGAGCCCTAGAGTTCAAATGATCAATGCAATTGGAAAAATTTCTTACCCTGCATATTGAACTTCAAATCTCAGGAGGAAGGACTTTATTGTGCTGCTAGAATGTTACTGCCTAAAGGGCTCCCTTGTTCTAGAAAGAATTGTTAAAATTAAGAATAATTACAATACAAATCTAATCAAATTTTTCCAAAATTCCAGAAAGTTTGAAGGTGTGAACTTATTTCTACCCTTTTCAGTGGCTGGATTTATCATTTATGCTTCGCCTTTGAAATAATATAATAGAACCCAGCTTAATCTTGCAAGAGCTAATTATTGGCGTGGATGTACTCCCAGCACATCTTGTTTTTTTAACTTGCTTGTAGCATAACCTTTTCTGCTCAAGCAGCTCCTCCAGTGACATTATCACCATCTCATCGCACTCATTCTTACATGGGATTGCAGCCCACTAGGAACGGGAGGAGCGGTGTCTGCTTGACTTGCTCTGCACTAACACAAAACAATCCATTGCTCTGGTTTTCCCAGCCTCTCTACCCCTACCTTTCCTTTGCCAGGTGTGACACAGAGGGTCACATGGTATTAGAGAAGCCAGGGCCCCTTAATCTAGCTGATGCTTCTCTTCCTCACCCGTGCTGTTGCATTTTTCTTGTGATGGAGGTGATCAAGAAGAGTTATATGGTGGGGATGCTGGCAACTGATTCTGACCTGCTCTTTCTTTTGGGTCCCCCCAATCCACCCCTGATGTAAATGCAATGGCAACGTACATTGTTAAAATACTAAAATATTTTGTTCTGGTTGATAAATAATGACTTCTCAGAGTCCCTTGACAACCAATGACCTCTTCTATCTACCATACTGGCTTCTTGTACCTCAGTCTGAGGCACCCTGGATAGCCTTCGCTGCAGCTACTTTGATTGACTCCTAGCACAGGGCCTTAGGACTTATTTCATGATTTTTAAAACCACTTTGATGCTTTATTTGTTTGTCTCTTGTGTGAGTTGAACTTAGCCCTGTGTGTATTTAGAAGAGTAGTCAAAATAATAGCGGTTGATATTATGTAACAGCCCTTTTCTCTACCCACCTCCATAGGCCCCTCTATCTGCCACAGTCTGTGGGGTCTTTTCTGGAATCCTTGTATCTTAGGTCGAATTGTAAGATGAGGAATAAGCATTAGCCTTGTAGGACTGTAGAGATGTTCATGTGATTAGCAATATAGGTACAAGTTACCTCAGTGTTCATTCATCACGACTGTGCTTTTTTTTTCCCTGTGTTGGTTTCACAGTTGGAGGATCTCTGCAGTGTGCTCATTCCTATTCTGTTGCCCAGTTATTTGGGTTGAAATGTTAATAATAAGTATTCTTATTTCCTCTGAACTCTGACTCACGTTGTCTTGGTAGAGTTGCTCCAGTGTCTAATACAGTTCAATTTGGTTCTAAGTTTGTGTAGATTCTTTGCAGCAATTAATCAACCTTCTGCTTTTCAGTTGGTTCTGGCAGTCTGCCCCCAACTCCATTCCTACACACCCAATTATCCCTTCCTAGAGTTTATCCATTTCCTTCCTTCTGAACATCTTTCCTTTCTCTTTATCCTAATTTTATACTTTAAGGCTTGAGTCTATATTCTTCTTGCCTCTGCAAACTGAAAACAGCTAGTCTCAATAATGTCTTATTTTTTGGTTCTTAATAAAATTTAGGGTCTCTAGTCTCTGATTTTAGGATTAATTTTCTTCATTTTTTTCTTGATAGTCTTTTTATTGCAGTTAAATTTTACACGGCTCAGAGGCACAGACTGGAAGTCAGACAGTGACCGGAAGTATCAAGAAGGGCTTTTAAAGGCCAAATTTTCCTTGAGAGATTACAAGCAATATGGACTTTTCAAAATACGAAGACAAGTGAGACATAGACTTTTAAATCCATAAGCAAAATGAGAATGAATGCTTTGAAAATTGCTTTATCTTCACAGCTTACACTTATTTAAGGTATTTAAGTTAGATTTACATATTAATTTTTTTAATGTATCATATTAATGAAAATCTCAAATGTCATAGTCAAAACAAAGATGGAAAGATGGTCTGCCAATATATTAAATGGCTTGTATAAATAGATGCAGTATTTCAGAAGGATCTTCTGCTCTTGGGGTCTGCTTGCTTTGGGGGTCAGAATTGCAAAGACATCTGACAGGGGAGGCCACCTGTTTCATATGAATATCGAAAATAATGACAATACCAGTAGTAGGTTGAAAATAGTTACTTATACAAGCACAGACTCAGAAAGTTTCCTAAAATGTTCTTTTGAGCATGGATCTATCCCATAGGGCTCTGATAAAATGTCTGGTTGCCCTATGAAGCCCGTTTTCTTTTCTTTGAACTGAAGAAACCTATGTGGTCGAGAACAAAGAAGATATCTTGGGCTTGGCCGAGATCTTTTCCTTCTTATTCCCTAGCTCTGAGTAGTCCTTGCTTCATTAGGATGCCTCCCATCACCAGTACCAGTTACCCGATTCTTATCTGCTTCTTGTCACTGAACATCTTCAAGGAGTCTTCTCTCCACACAGCTTGATTCAGAGCTCAGGTGGAGTCCACAGCCTGGAGTGTCCTTGCCTCCCTTTCCCAGGCCTATTGTTGGGCTAAGTCTGCCTCTTCCTGTCAAACAATAGCTCTCTAGGTTGTCTTCAGAGGGAATGGGAGCTGAAGTATTCTTTGAATGTTTCTGAATGAATGCTGTTAATTGGTTAATTGAGGCATATGATGTGGGCCTGGCAAACTCTCTGTGCTGATTGCCACTGCCTCTGCTGGGTCACAAGGTTCATTCTGATATGGGACTGTAGCCAGAGCCACTGAAAGTACGCAAAGTGTACCCTCAAATAAAGGGGGTTTTTATTTATTACCTTTTGGAGGGGATATGTGCTGCCAGGATGTTCTTTAGCTACCTGCTCATGTTTTTATTCCTTTCTGTCTCAGAACGGATGATTGTTTTTATTGGTAATTTCCCTCTCACAATGAAAAATTTCCAGTGACTTATGGCCACTCGAAATTTAGACTCTTAAGTGTAATGATACACAAACCACGCTTCTGTGTTCTTAATTTGCTGCTAATGCACATTGCCCAACATTAGACCTGAGGGAGCTAGAAGGCAAGCTGTCCGGGGCAGAGACCTCACCTGCCTAACTCTCTGCTTTGCATCTTGTGGTGGCTAATCTTCATTGTCGGCTAGACCAGACTCCGAATCACCCTAGCAGACAGACCTCCCTCAGGGCAGGTCTGTGAAGGCATTTCCAGGAAGTAGCCACGGAGGCCAATGAGACAGTCCCCTACAGTGGGTAGTGCCTTCCACCAAGTATCACAGATAAAAAGAAGGTCCGAGAAAAGTGAGTGTTTCTTGTCTGCTTGCCTCAGCTTGCTACTGGAGAGTGAGCATGTCCATCTCTATTGCCTCTGCTGCTGTTCTCCACTGACATCAGCCAGCCTTGTTGCCTCTGACTGACTGCATTCAGTGACCTTCTAGGAAAGCCATGTCCTTCAGCACTCTACTGGGACTTCTGAGGCATCCTGCTTTGCAGACAGGGTGTCTAGCGGGTTCTGAGCATCTGCAGTGTGCAGACCGTCATTATTAGACTACCTATCAGAGGTACGCCATTCTCACAAATCCCCTTAATAATATGTAAACATTCTGTCCGTTCTGTTCCTCTAAAGAGCTCTGCTCAATGTGCATACTGTAGCACTTAGTATGTGTTCCCAGTGGTGGCTTCTCTTGAGGTATCCTGTAAAAGTAGTGCCTCTTGCTGCCCTGGAGCTGTGCTGCTGTAATGTCCCTGGACACGCCTGGATGCAGAGGAAGGGTCGGTTTCCTAGAGAGCCTTGATCTTTGAGGGAGATCTCCTTTAAAAAGAGTGTACTTTAAGTGGAGGTCATCAACTCCATGTTACTCCCACGTCTCAGACAGTAGATATTTCTCTTGTTGGCAGCTCCTCTGGGAATTTCCTACTTAACGTGCTCATACCCATTAACTGTGAGCTACTATCAGCTGGCTTTCTTGTCCATTGCTGGGGAGAATGGTTCTGTAGTGACACTGATAGCGTTTCCAGACTGGAGGGCAGGAAGAAAGTGGGACTTTGCACTTCTGAACCTACGCCTGTAAACACCGCCATTCATATATTGCGTGCCAATTTTACTGTTTAATATCATTTTCTTCCCATGTAACAATCAGAAAGCAATAAAAGGACTACAGAAAGAAGCTAGTGGGTTTTTATCCAGAGGCTAGAAATAAATTATGTTTCTCTGAATTCTGATTGTGTAGACCTCCTGATTGGAAACTCCAGAATGACTCATAGTGGCCAGCTTGGGGATTTGCTTTTCTCTCTCTTTCTCTTTTTCTTCCTTCCTTTCTTCCTTCCTTCCTTCCTTCCTTCCTTCCTTCCTTCCTTCCTTCCTTCCTTCCTTCCTTTTTTTCTTTTTTTTCTGCTCTTACCCTTTCTCCTCCTCTTTTCTGTTTTCATTTTCTTTCCCTTTCTTTTTCTCTTCTTGTTTTGTGTGGAGTATATGTGTGCACATGCTTGTGCATTTGTGGGACGGAGAGGCAAACTAGGACAGTCACTTACTACTGCACCCTGTCCACCTGTGATGCAGGGTCTCTGTACTGACCTGACCACCTTTCTGTCCCTAAGCTCTATGCACTGTTCCTGTCTCTCCTTCTGTGTCTTATGGGCCTCCCCACCCCGTTTTATTCATCACGAGGCTGGTTTGGATAATAGGTACTCAGTAGCACATCCTATACCCTACCATCCAACCTACCTTATTGACACCGAGGGGAATGAGTTTATATAGATACATTTATATATAAATATAATTATATATTCTACATTAAATATAATTAAATACTATCAATGTGTATAAAGAAAGAGCCAACTGTCTACATTTCAGAAAAATATAATGTTAATATAATTATCTTATAATCAAAACATATAATATAATTATATATCAAATATATAATATGTTGCTGAAATATAGAGAGTTGGCTTTTGCTTTATACACATTGGCAGTATTAATAAGTGTTTTTGCATGTTTCTATGAGTTTTTCCATTTAATTTTGTTTCATAATTTACTTTTATGTTTTTCCTGCACAGTTGATACTGAGAGCACCTACTGTGTGCTGGATTGATGTTACCTTTTTAAATGGACCTGTCAGATGATGGACTTCGGCCTACTTTTCATTTATCCATATGCATTTTCCACAATCTCTCCATGTCTATAAATAGAAAGGTAATTAATATATTTGAAGATATGTCATTTCCCACATCTTTGTTAGATTATTAGGTTAAAGAGAGTGGATATATTTATGGCTATTAGCATATATTGTCACATTGATTTCTAGAAAGTTTCTAGAAACCTACATTGCAATGAGCATCTTAATGGGACTATTAATTTCACTAGGTCCTCTTTGGCATTTGTTTTCATCATTTAGGAAAAGGGTAAGGGCAGGCATGGTGGCAGACACTTGCAACCACAGCCCTTGAGAGACTGATATAGGAGGGATCTCAAGTCTGAGCTCAGTCAGAGATACATAGCAAGTTCTAGACCAGACCATTGTGGTCCACATAGCAAGGCTCTGCTTCAGAAGCTGGAAATAGAAATCAAAGAAAAAGGCTAAAAGGGGGAGGGAAGCATTGGTTTTTTTTTCTTGTTTATTAAACTGCATTTTATTGTTTAACTGGGCAAGACTGGGCATTTTTGCATAATGTGCTATCAGCCTGCATGTGAACGAGTACACTGGGTTTGTAAATTGTGGTGTTGGGAGTGACCCGTCCTTTCATGCTACGGTTTTTGTTCTCTCCCGGGTTGCAGGCTAATAGAACAGTGGTATTGTTGCGTCTACTTCCACAACGATGTTAATGGTCTCTTTCCCTTCTGCTTTAGACGGCAGCTGTGAAGGAGCCAGGACACCAGCATGCAGAACTGCCGGCAGGGAAAAACCCACAGAGGCAGGAAATTATCCTAAAAGGGTGAAAATTGAGAAACCACCCATAGTACAGCTCGTTTCCAGGATACGCTCGTACCTTCACGCCTAAGCAATTATTCTCTTAGAATCAATTTGGTGGTTCTTAAAAGAATAGAATTTTAACTTGAAAGGGGTTCAAGAGAAAAAGATAAAAGCTTGGAAAACATTTAATTTTGGTTTATAAAGGAGTCATTCTTCGCCATTGAACAGGAAATGTCATTCTTTGACACTTTTCCTTGGTCTTTACTATTCTGTACCCAAACAAATAGTCTCCTTCTAGGCTACACATCTTTGTGATCAGATGGCTGCAGAAACCTGTGGAATGAAAGGGCTAATGCTGCTTTCTTCATTTGCAGGGAAAAGAACACACGGGGTTGCCATGCTACTCGATGATAAGGATGTTTGGTGCCAGTGGGGTAGCTGTACCACAGGGAGGGTAGTATCATGGAGGACTGGAAATAGCTACTGCTTCAGTGGTTGAGAGAGGGGTGCCTGCAGTCGGCCATTTCCAGGTAGGAGTGCAGAGTTCTCCTTCCTCTTTCTTTTTTATGCTTTTTGAAAGTGTAATTAAGTGTAATATGCATATGTAATATGTGTATGCATATAGATAATATGTATATATATGATGCTTTATATAGTCCATAATTTTCACCAACCTGAAATATCACTTAATATAACTTACTGATCACAAGAAGCTTGATGAGCACAAAATAACCCAACATGCTGTTGTGTTATTAGTAGCATAATAATTGATAATGTAACAGGTCAAGAAGTCAATAGAACAGATATACAAGAATTTTAAGTAAAACTATAAAATAATGCCCAATTCATTTCAGCATCTAAATTTGTTTTTCTGTTGCTGTGATAGTACACCAAGACAAAACTAGCTCTGGGAGGAGAGAGGTTCTTTGGCTTTTAGGCTAGAGCGCATCATCAAGGGGAACCAAGCAGGGGTTGCAGGTAGAGAAGTGCTGCTTCTTGGCTTCTCCTAGGCTCACGTCAGATACCTTTCTTCTATACTCCAGGGCTACCTGCCCAGGGATGGTACTGCCCTGCCCACAGTGGGCTTTATGTCTTAATACAGAGATTCTTGATTTTTTTTTATTTGGTTTTTTGAGACAGGGTTTCTCTGTGGTTTTGGAGCCTATCCTGGAACTAGCTCTTGTAGACCAGGCTGGTCTCAAACTCACAGAGATCCGCCTGCCTCTGCCTCCCGAGTGCTGGGATTAAAGGCGTGTGCCACCACCGCCCGGCTATTTTATTTTTTTTTAAAGATTTATTTATTATGTATACAACATTCTGCCCCGATGTTTGCCCGCACACCAGAGGAGGGCACCAGATTTCAGTACAGAAGGTTGTGAGCCACCATGTGGTTGCTGGGAATTGAACTCTGGACCTCTGGAAGAGCAGCCAGTGCTCTTAACCTCTGAGCCATCTCTCCAGCCCCCCAGATTCTTGATTGATGGAGCCCAGCTCCAGCAGGGTTCAGTTCCCAAGGAGGAGGTATGGAGTTGGTGAGGGAAAGGAGGACACAATTTGAGGGTGAATCAGGATGGCTGCCTGGTTGACAAAGTACTACACTTATTACACTCTAGAATTGTACACTAGTTTAGCCATAGGCAAGATTGAAAGTAGACTTAGTGTATTTTCCTGAGACAAAAGCAAAAAGTTCAGCAAGAATGTAAATGCCTATTGTTCTCCAAGGTTCACTCCACCAGGTACCCTCTTGCATCAATGGAAGGCCTACAAGTTCCTCCAGCTATGGATTCCCTTTAGCAAGCAGGAACTTTCCTCAAGCCCCTGAGGGAAAGGAGACCCTTATCTAAGTGCCTGAACTTGAGAAAAGGACTTCTGAGGACCAGACACTCCACTACAATTTAAGAGGAATTTTCATTCCTCAAGGGGCATGAATGATGCAGCGTTTGTGCTGAGTTGTTCCCTAGTTGCGTTCCTTTGGGTCTTAGTCTTACTATAGGGACCTGTTTCCCCAGACACTCCCAAAAAGAAGCTCCTGATGTCTTACTCTTTTCCCATTATACTGTACCATTCTGACTCCTGTATGCTTGTTGCCCTTAATGGCCTCAGGCTCTGGATCTGGATTGTACGATTTCCATCCTTGGGGTCAGGTGTGTCCAGTTAGTAAATCTCTAACTTTCCTGTTCTTGCAATCAAGAGGGCACAATGGCACTCCTGTGTGTAGAGTCATCACTCCATGTGGTTCCACGGTGGCGGGGATATTTTCCAAAGAATGATCTTGTCTGAAGAGGCTGCCATTTTATATATTTTTTCATCCTTCAAAGCATGCACAAAATTTCCCAAAGGAAAAGACATAAGGTAACTCCCATAACACATAGTCAGAATCAAAAATGGCAGTTAGGAAGTGCTGGAGAATTGTCATCTCAGTGTCAAAATGCTGGGACTTTTTTTGTCAGACAGCAGTGATTGGCATGTGGTCCATAATACTTGATCATTCACCGTTCATTGTTCCTCTGCTCATAATAGCTAGAGATTGGAAACAGCCCAGATGCCCATCAACTGATGAATGGATAGTGAAAATATGGTACATTTACACAATGGAATATTACTCAGCTGTTACAAAAACATAATTATAAAATATGCAGGTAGATGGTTAGAGTTAGGAACAATACCCTACATGCGTTAGCCTAGGCCTCAAAAGACAAATGTTGCATGCTTTCTCATATATGTAGGTGTTAAATTTAATAGAGAGGGGGTTGGGCAGCTTAGATAAAGAAGGCAGTGTGGGAGGGACAGCTAAGACTAAAGGGCTTTTGAAAAGCCATATGGAAACCTACTCCAGCAGAAGCTCTCTCTCTCTCTCTCTCTCTCTCTCTCTCTCTCTCTCTCTCTTTCTTTCTCTCTCTCTGGATGTATATATGTATCTCTTTATATTACATATGGCCTTATGCTCATATATATGAGACTTTATATACATGTATATAAATATATATTCATATAATATGTGTATATATGGACCTTAAATGGAGCCACCATATATGCTGGGGGATTCAGTGTCCCACATAGACAGCTTATGCTAAGCCAAACCTCCAGTGGCAGGAAAATGTTACATTTCTGTTGAGTCACTGGCCAAGCAGGTCCCTAGACAGGCTCCTGTAAAACATCACAGGCTGTTACCAAAGCTATTGATTTTTCTCCACAACCTGGCAATAAGGCCTCATTGTTGATGACACCACTTACTTCTGCCATTGTACATGGAGAAATCAAGTCAGTGACCAGTAGGAGCCTCTCTTCTACTGCCTGGTGTTCACAGTGTTGGTAAGTATTTTTCGGGCTGCCTGAGGAGAAAAGCAATCTTCAGTGTCATCCAGCTTGCAAATCCTGAGCCCCACTGCTTAACTTACCACTCTCTTACCTTTGTACCGTTTAAACGCTGATAGACCTGGCCACTCAGTTGTCTCTCTTTCAGTTACTTGCTTTCTGGTCTTGTGGGTTAAGTTTCAAATTGACTAAAGAATCTGGGAAGATCTATAAAATTTGCACTATTTATTTTTTAAGTTTTAAATTTGTTCAATGTTCTTTTTTGAGTACATGGAAAATGTGTTAACAGCGTGGAATTACCTTTGCTTTCATTTGGAGGGAAATTTCCCTGTGCTTGACTGGAAAAAAACATCTAATGGAGAAGGATGATATTTGGTGTTGAATGGTAAACCCCAAGGTTAAGCCCTGTTCCGCTCAGCACTGTGACTCTGCATCCTGGGCATACCAACAGAAGGTGCCGACTATCTCTTTCCTGAAGGACAACTTTCCCTTTAGTCCCTACAGATCCCTCCACCCCACCCCCACCCCAGGACGTCAGCCTGCTATTGGTATATTCATCAAGCCCGATTTGATCATATATATTCAGAAATTCTCCTACACAAAGTATCACGGATTTCATTGTAGGATAGCTGGGGTCCTACCCCTCTCAACTTTTCCTCTGTGAACATCAGAACTGAGCTACAAGACTCTTAAGCTGTACAAACAACAGGTAAAGCTAATAAGACAGTGTTGAATAAGTGTCCCCCCCCCCACCCGCATCCCCCCAGCGGCCCTTGATCTCAGGTTTTTAATGAGAAGTAATACAGGTAGGCTTAAAGTCTGACTTCAACATTTTAAAAGATGACACGTATTCATCCGTTTATTCATGGACTGTATTGTGTCTGTTACACATTCACTGGCTGTGCCAAAGGGCTCAGCAGATGGTGGAAGAAGACCCGATGAAATGAGAAGCAATCAGAGCCTTTATTCAACTAGCCGACCTTGAATGCTTCCAGCCACTGGCTCTTCCACGCTCTCAGAGTGGCCTTGCATTTTAAGACAGCTCCCTGTGACCTTCTTATTAAATGCTAACTTGAATAACTGGTCCTATTTCTGTCAAGTGAAAAGGCACAGGGAAATTGCAGTCCTTTTCCATATGATGTCCTATAAACTACCACTTGGCATTCCTGCTTGTCTTTAGAATCTTAGCTTGAATTTCTTCCTCTGTGGGGCTCTCAAGAGTGATTTCTTTTACTGTGTGTGTATAAGCTTGCATTCCTAAACTGTGTGTCAGGACATCCAGCAGAAATGTTCAACAGAGCTTCTCTAGTAGACTATGAAGCCTCAGAAAAGCCTGAGGAGGCTGAGTCAGAAGATAACACTGCTCAGTGGCTGCCTTGCCCAGTTTTTGTGTCAGTTTGACACACGTTAAAGTCACCTGAGAGAAGGGGAGCTTGACTTGAGAAAATGTCTCTATAAGATTGGCCTGTAGCCCAGCCTGTGGAGCATCTTCTTGACTAGCGAGGGACATGGGAGGGTGCTTCCCACTGCAGGGGGTGCCACACCTGGGCAGCTGGTCCTGGATGGCATAATAGGGCAGTTTGAACAAATCAAGGAAAAGCATCCTTCCTCCTTAGCTTCTGCTTCAGTCCCTGCCTCCAGCTTCCTGCCTTGAGTTCCTGACCCCACTTCTTTTGATGATAGACTATTATTTGGAGCTGTGAGCTGAACCGAGCCCTTCCCTCCCAGAGCTGGTTTTGGTCACAGCATTTTACTGCACAGCATTATAAACTGTAACTGGAGATAGTGACAGCATAGTTACTAGGGACTTGCCTTTGCTGAGCATTTGTCTTGTGCTTTAGTGTTTCGAGCTTTAGTTATCTATGTATTTTTGATAATGTGTAAATACTTCTATTATGACTCATTGATTTTATATAATTATATTGTTGAGTTAAATCTAAGTGTGAATTATATGTGTATTATGTAATTGAATAATTATCTATTTGTATCATCTATCATATTGCAATGTTTGATTATTCTTTGATGTTCTTCAGCTCTTACCTCTATACATGGCACACAATAGTATCTCAATAAGTTACTGTCTAATAAGTGAGAGGAAACAAATGAAATAAAATTGCTGATGTCAGAGACAAGATTAGTGTTTGTACTAATCTGAAAGGTGTGACATTCCAGGCTTTCAGGGAAGTTTTAGGGCCAGTGGATTCTTCTAGTGCGCACGCGGGTGCGCGCGCGCATGCGCGCGCGTACACACACACACACACACACACACACACACACACATTTCTATAGCAGTTTCCTCCAAGGAAACTCTATCTTGGAGGAAAGCTTGTTAAGACAGAGGTTGCTAAGAGGTAGGTGAAGTATTTAATCCATCAACTTATTCAGCTCAGGAAATAAACAACTCCAAGGTTTTAGGTAGTCTCTGAAACTGACAAAATGCATTAGGCACCACCCTTCTCAAACCCATGGAAGTTACAGAATAGGAATGCTGAGAGATATCCACAGACAACTTGAGCCACCTAGAAGATGCTCAGACCAGCGGAGGCAACTGGAATGAGCAGAGACGAGCTAATCTGCCCGAAGACTCTCAAAGCAGACCAGCTCCCAGGGACCAGCCTGGAACAGCTCAGACCAACTGAATTACCTGGAAAGGATATGCTCCAACCTGCTGAGCAGTCTTCATGTTGAACAGTGCACTCCAGATTTCCAGTTTTCATGAGCTGTCCCCCATGCTGGGGAGGGCTTTGGTGATGTAGTTGTCTGCAGCTCTTTATGTCCCTTTAAGGATCACCTCCCCTGCATTTCTATATGTGACCCTAATAAAACTCAATGATTTGCCAAGTTGTGCTTTTGGTGGTTTCCTTAGTTTGGTCTGTCATCAGTTTTGGGTTGCATAGACCTTTGTTCATGTCTCCCCAGAAATAATGTTGTACAACATTGTGTGTGTGTGTGTGTTTGTGAGCATGTGTACGCGCTCCTGTGTGTGTAGTGGGTCATTGTCCAGCTTGCCTAAAGTTTCCATATCATAGCTAGGGAAGTGAAGTTCCTTCAAAATCTGCCCCCTCACTTTTATCAGTGTGAAAGGTATAGAAGGGAGAAAATTGATTTGTCAACCAGATCAGCTAGGTCCTTTTTAGCCCTTCTTTATCATCTCTTGGTACTCATCAATGATGAGTCACCAAAGCATGTTAGTGTAGTAACAGGGAGAGCCCTGACTTCTGAGACTTGTTTTGAATAGTATGAGACGGTTATTCCTAATGGTTCTGATGCCTTAAGTGGATGTTTAACATTCAGGCTGCATACAGCCAGGGAGAGTTCCCACCAGAAAAGGGAATTAACTGTTTGGTGTGTTTTAATAAGTGAGTGAACAAAGATCATGTGAATCGATTATCAATTTGGCTAACTTTCTTGCAGGGCTTGTGTGGAAGAATTAAATGCAAACAGACTGTGTGTTTACGAAGGAGGAATGCACCTTGAGGTGGATATTAGCATTCTCAAATGTGACTTTTGTAACGCACTGGATTCTTAGCTCACCCTCTTCTTGCTAAGTCACAAGTGTATATTGGAAATAAAGATAGAATTACTGTTAAAAAAAAAAAGGAATCAGATGCAGGGCTAACACAAAAAGAACCTGTTTCTCTACGAGTCACATTTGTGATTCGTTTTGACCTTGAGACTGGTACCATGCTTTTGCTCATTCACAGGTCATTGGCAAAGCTTGGGACTTCAAGGACAACTGAA
>NC_022010.1:50138374-50144682 GCF_000317375.1 Microtus ochrogaster
CTGCCGCTTATATTACTACAGGCACCAAATTTGTTCTAACGTTGGATGTGACAGCTATGCTTGGGTAGCTTCATTTATCCCTTGTCAGCTGCTTGGTTTTTGTCAACTTGACACAAACCTAGACACAAAATAGAAGAGGGGATCTTAATTGAGTCTCCATGAGATTGGCGCATGGGTGTGGTGATTCCCCTGCAGGCTTTACAGCAACCAGGGGAAAAACAGTCCACGAAGAGATAAGATTGAAACTCGGCTCAGTCCAACTTTATTGTAACTGGTGCTGGACCAGGACTTCTAGAGTAATTAACCACACACAATTTTGAAAAAAGTGTTCAGACAGCAATTAACTCAATCCCAAATGCACAATAATTTACACATTTACATTGAGATTCCTTACAAAGAACATCTGGCTTCTTTCACAAGAATGGGTGCTGTTGACTCAGTGATAGGGCCCAAGATTTAGGGTCTAGGGATTTGACTGAGGTAAACACAATGTCTCTGGGTGTCAGGATTGAACTGGCCCAAACCCACCTAGAAATCACTTAGACTGTTATAAAGTACAAGTGAGATCACATAGAAGAGTGGGTTTTATGGTCTAAAAACAATGCTCAAGATTTATGGAAGAAAGTCTTGGATAAGTAAAACATAAATTCTGGGAAGTAAGGGCAGAGCCTGTCTCATCAACAGCAGAAGATCACCAGGTTGTAAAATGATGTCATTCATAGTATTCCAGGAAGAGCAGCTTCCCATCTCATTCCTTTGAAGAGATGAGCCTTGTGTTTAACTTTCCTGGCTTCTCCAGTGCTTATCTGTGTGCACAAGGCTCTTTATTCTCTATATGTAGGCAAGTCTGTTGATCATTTTTTTTAATTAGTGATTGATGTGGAAGAGACCAGTCCATTGTGAGTGGTTCCACCCTTGGCTGGTGGTCCTGGGTGTTATAAGAAAGCAGGTTGAGCAACTCATGAGGAGGAGTTCAGTAAGCAGCACTCTTTCATGGGTCCTATATCACATTCAGTCTCTAGATTATTGCCTTCACTCATACCCTGACTTCCCTGGAAAAAGAACTGCAGGCTCTAAGGAGAAAGAAATCCTTTCCTCCCCAAGTTGTTTTGGTCATGGAATTTTATAACAACAATAGAAACGATAACTAAGACATCATATACTTGGAGAATAGTGAAATATACATGGCACCAAAATAATGGTGCATTAGCCGTTTCCTTTTAAATATTTTTATTAGCATATATTTATTGTATAGAGTGATGGGCTTCATAATGACATTCTAATTCAAGAACATCATGTATTTTGAGGAAATTCTTCCAATTGCCATCTCCTGTCCCTTTTACCTCCTACTAGCCTCCTCCCTCTTCCCAAGTTGCTGCTCTTCTTCTTTCAATTCATGGTCTTCATTCTCAATGGGTAGTTTCCCTTTTCCATTCCATTTTAAATACAATTATTTTATTAATTTTTTTTACAAATTTCATAATGCATACTATATCCTTTGATCACATTCATCCCTAGTCTTCCCCTTCACTCCTCGCAGATGTACTGCCCTCCTATCCTACCTCTTCCCAATTGGATATAATAGTTTTTTTTAAATAGCCACTGCATCTCATTTGGACTGTCCATGTAGTTACGGATATGGGCCACCCTCTAGAGCTCGGTGTATTTAGCAGAGGCTATATCCATGAAGAAAACTAATTTTCTCTTCCTTAGAAGCCACCATATTTCAACCAATCACTCTTCAGCGAGGGGTGGGAGCTCATGAGCTTTTTCCTCCTCTATGTGAGAGTTCTTCCTTCAATCTTAAAACTATCGTATAGTGATTAAACGTACACACCCATGCTTTGTCTAACAGTGCTTTGGGATTGATATGACAGGGATGATGAAGGAATGAAGGAAGGACAGTCAGACTGGCAGACACACGTACAGCAAAGCTGGGGGGGGGGAGTGGGATGTTCTTGTTTAGGTGGAGATGCATCGATTACATAACGTGGAAACTCAATTTGTTTACTTTATACATCTAAATCAAGGAGGCTGGGTTACTGGGCACAGGTGAATAAAGAGGCAAATGTAGGGTGCCCAATTGAATAAGGAGGCACGGTTAGCTAATCTCAAGAGGATATTTGTAAGTCTTAGGTTGTAGTCCTCTGGAGGGGGTTGTGGGTGATTTTGTACACACTGATTAGTCATTTGTAGATAATCATATTTGGACTAGAGGAAGGCTTTCCCATGCCTCTGAGCCTCACCAGGGGAGGGTTTTTGTCACTTCCATGGATCTGAGGAATTGGTGTCTTTGGTATGGCTGTGCCTGTGTCCACAACACCCATTCACTTGGACTTCATCTGCTCCTTACACGTTCACTCTGTAGTGTGGGAAGTCCTTCAGTATATGTATTGCTTTTATTGGTTAATGAATAAAGAAGCATCTTTGGCCCATGATAGCGCAGAATAGATCTAGGTGGGAAAACAAAACTGAATGCTGGGAGAAAGTAGGCGGAGTCAGTGAGATGCCAAGTAGTCACTTCCAGAGACAGAAGCACTGGAAACTTGCCTGTAAACCATGAGCCTAGGGGTAAAATATAAAATAATGGAAATGGGTTAATTTAAGATATAAGAGTTAGCCAGAAATATGTTTAAGCTATTGGCCAAACAGTATTACAAATAATACAGTTTGTGAGTGATTATTTTGGTTCTGGGCAGCCCAAACATCTCTGGACTTCTTCCACTTCCCCACACACAAATACATGCACACACATTGTGACAGGGACTTCTATATCCCAAGTTGGCTATGAAGTGGGAATGTAGCTGAGGATGACCTTGAACTTCTGATCTTCCAACTTCTACCTCGCATGTGCTGAGACTATAGGTACGTACCACATCACTTGTTTCGTACAGTGCTGGGGATTGAACCCAGGGCTTTGTGCAGGCTAGACAAGCTCTCTACCAACAGAGCCATACCCCAGCCCCCACTCACTACTTGAATTAGCTAGACTTTACACTGGTGGAGAAGACTCTGTGGGTAGCTAAAACTGTGAGATTATAAAATAAGAAATCGATGTTGAAAGGCAATTATGATTCTTTACACAGTGGGGTATTGCACATTATAGGTATCGTTTTATAAATTACCTTAGAATCCTAGGACCCATAACCATGTCACATACTTCTAGCAAGAAAAGCTGGAAGGGCTAATTTATGTTCCTATCCTGGTTTATAGTCTGTATGCGGAGATTATTTGACCCTGATTCTTAAATCAGGCTATTTCTGGAAAAGAGATGCTATATGTAGTAGTAGTCATCGTAACATTTTACATTTGGGGGGGGTATGTAACTGTGAACCTCTTAGCCTGTTCCTTGCTCCACACCCTTTCTTCGTTGTTTTAGTTTTCGGGTTTGCTTTGGTCCTAAGGTGTAGCACTATTAGCCAGATGGGATCTGCCTAGTCCTTGTTAGTATGTAGAGAACGGTAGAGGACATCCTGATGATAATAAATAAGTTTATTTGATAAGGTTTCTGGTTGCCCTTGGTTAGGCAGACAGAGGCTCATGTTTCTGATCCCCAGGGCAACTGCCCAAGGTATGCTGTTTGCAGGGAAATGAGCACAGAATGCATGTGTCACAGGAATACCAAGGAAGCCGTGCTGCAGCCCCTGACACAGGCTTTGTGCTGGGCCACTAAGAAGAGGTTCAGCCTCCAAAGCAACCGAGGCTCTGAGCTCCTTTCCTTCCTGCTTCCACGCATGGCCTTCCTTTTTCTTACATACCCGCTGCCTCACATGGCTTCCTATAATACCGTGAATATTGCCAAAATTTGAACTTTCTTTTCAAAGGAGGTAACCCCAGAGTTTCTTTCTCCTGCTCCTTCAAAAGGGCTCGAAGATTTTGAATTGAGCACTTTGTTAAAGAATCAGCTTTTCCTTCCCCACTTGGCAGGGTGACTTTCTTTTTATAAATTATGGCACTAAGGCTTTGAAGAAAAAGCCATTCCTTTAATGTTCTATAAAGCACACGTATAACTCCTTCAAAAGGTCCCCAATTTAACAAATTGTGTGACTTCACATGCTTTGTATATATTTCTTTCCCAGATGATTATCATACTACATGTTGGAAATGCATGTGGGATTTTGGGCGAGACGAAATATAATTTGAATAGTATTTTGTTTGCTAGCCTTGCCATATTTGACAGCTGTGTGGCCGGATCAAGACACATAGCTGTTCTGAGTCCTATCTACAAAATTATCCTCCTAAAATTACTGGGTTATTGTAAAGTTGGAAATAGTCCACATAAAATACCTACTGCAATGCCGAGGATTAAGAAACTCAATAGCCTGTCCTCACTAGCTTAGCAATTGCATTGTCCTTTACACAATGTTGCAAATCCCCCCTTTCTTACACTGTCATCTTTTTTTTTTCAAGACAGGGTTTCTCTGTGTAGTTTCTCTGTCCTGAAACTCTCTCTGTAGACTAGGCTGCCATCAAACTCACAGAGATTCCCCTGCCTCTGCCTCCGAAGTGCTGGGATTAAAGACGGGCGCCACCACTAGGGCTGCACTGTTATATTTTATGAGTTAAGAGCCTTGCTCCTTCTCATCTTACTCCTCTGAACTTCTCTCTCCTCTTTCGCCCCCTGCCTATTCTATTCTGTCTTCTGCTGCCTCATTCCCACTGTGAAATAGTTAATTTACCCTCAGTGTTCACCACTACATTCCTTTGATTGGTACAGATTAGAACTCTGCAAGAGAGTGTCAGACCCTGTGCACGTCCAACTATCGTTTCATGTCACTCAGCTGTGATCTCAGGTTTACATTTTAGAGCTTCCTGGTATAAGGGTTAAAGCCAAGGGAAGCCAGGCTTGGGATTTTTTTCTGGGTGTTGACAATAAGCTGTTGACAAGATCAGAACTCACCTCTTGTGCTCTCCTGCTTTCTGGTTTCTTAGCCTTGGGGGAGGGGGAAGTAACTAGCAAGTCAAGGCAATAGATTGAAGCAGGGTAGATGTAAAGAGTGAGATCCTAGGCTCTGCTGAGTCCCGTTGCTAGGCAACAGCATGCAGGGAGCAGACACATACATATGCCTGCTAGCATCCTGTTGTCTTAGCAACAGAACATTTGGATGACGGGCTGGGGAGGAGGGAAACTGGGTTCAAAATATTCAAAGTTTCCAGGATCCTAGATTCCCTTTTACTCTGCACCTCATATGTTCATTTTCTTAATCTTCCTGCCTTCACGGAGACTGACTGTAGCATTTTTTTTTTAAAGCTTTCTTCCTTTTGCTTTAGTCCATCACCCAACATTTGTATGAGGTTTTTCCTCAGAGCTCGATATTACCCCAGTCACATTGCAATTCATTAGAGCCCATCCACCTCTGAGTCCTCTGGTGCTTCGCCTGGCAGGGCCTATTCTGCAGAATTTTAAAATGATCCCTCGCTCCAAGTGCAGCCCTGTGGGACTGAAACTAAATGCTCACTTGTGTGAAAATCTAAATTCCAGTCTTCTGGTATGTGAAATGATACTAAGCCATTATCATCAGGGCCACGGCTGTCACCTGTGAGCTTTTCAGTCAGTTACAAAGACTGTAGGAAAGGGGAGGGAACACGATGGCTTCCCTTCTTCTGCTGCACCCTGCGATGGTCAGGGGTTAGAATATTTTGTCTTGTCTGCTTGTTCATCAGTCCTTCAAACCCCACTGCCATCTCTTCAATGTTGGAGTCATTCCTTTTTCATCTCAGAGTTCTTTGTGTCTGCCATAGATTCTGGGAGGTGATAGTTGAATTCATTTGGAGAGCCTGGGAACGCATACAATGTCGAGTTATTTAAAAGTATACAAATGCTTTGTGCTAGTTACTGTTTTTGCATGCCTGACTCAAACCCTGTGCTCTTTCATCAATAGACTAAATGGTCATTTTTAAAAAGTATGTATTTATGTGTGGTATGTGCATGTGTGTATCTCTGTGTGATTGGTTGTATGTTCACATGTGGACAGTTTCTAAGTAGTCTAGAAGAGGGTATCCTATTCATTGAACTGGAGTTACAAGCTATTGTGAGCTGCCCAATAAAGGCTCTGGGAAACAAACTTGGGTCCTGTTAAACTCTGAGCCATTTCTCAGCCTTTAGGCTAGACTGACTTGTTGCTGAGACCATTTTAGGCCTTTGACCCCTTGTGCTGGTGACTATGTCTCTGATATTTTCCCCAACATCTTTAGCTCTGTTTTAAAGCTCTGCTTGCTGCCTCCTCCTTCTCCTTCTCCTCGTCCTTGTCCTCGTCCTCCTCGTCCTCCTCGTCCTCCTCGTCCTCCTCGTCCTCCTCGTCCTCCTC
>NC_022010.1:50144782-50153485 GCF_000317375.1 Microtus ochrogaster
CTTCTCTTTCTCTTCCTCCTTCTTCTTCTTTTCCAAGACAGGGTCTCTCTGTGTAGCCCTGACTGCCCTGGAACTTCGTCTGTGGATCAGATTGGCCTCAATTTCACAGAGATCTGCCTACACCTGCCTTCTAAATGCTGGGATTAAAGGCCTACACTGCCACTGCATGTCACATTTAACTTCTTATGATGAAAATCTTGTGTATTTTTTTTTCTCCCTCTAGTCCCCAAGGGTCTTGAGTCTTACCTCTATTTTGCACTGCTATTCTAGAGTATCTGATACTGGGTAATTTGAAGTTATTGGGTGATATGCAAAGAATTAAAGCACTAACATCAAAGGCCTTCTTGCTCAGGTTTATAGAAGGCCTGCCACTTTATCCCATATTTTATAACATCAGCAATCCATTCAGGAGAGCAGAATCCTCACCGTTCTAAATACCTTTGAGCAGGGTCTACCATTTAGTGCTGTTGCATTAAGGAACATTTACAAACTGTGAATTTTGGGGGTCAAGTACGAACTAGCACTCTACAGTTCTCAGTCCAATGTCTGAATTGTGCCCTCATCCGCTAGATTTTCCTACACTGCTAGTGGCTTCAGTGTCTCCTTTGTCAATGGGAATTCATATTTTGCTACACAGTTACACTGTGCCTGCATCCCCGGACCTCTGTGAGGCTGTCTTAGCTTTCACATTCCCATAACTCAAAGGATTCATGGCACCCACCTAGGGAAGTACTAAATTTAAAATCTTGCTCTACTACAGCTAATCCTCCTAATTGTAGGGAGAGTCTGATAGGACCAGAGTCACTTCCAGCTTTCTATTCAATGGATGTACTCACCCATACTCTGTTTATACATGCTTTCATATGGACCTTATTCTCTCTAAGAACAGAGCAAAACAACTTGTCCACAATGTGATTGTGGTGGCTTCAGTAAGAAACATTCTTGAAAGGCTCCTGTATTTGGATTCTTTGTTCCCCAGTTGCTGGCACTGTTTGGGAAGGTTTAAGAGGTGTGGCCTTGAGAAAGTAAGTACATCACAGGCATGGGATGGACTTTGAGAGCTCAAAGCCTGGCTATTTCCAGTTTGCTTTCTCTACTTCATGCTTGCAAGGTGATGCCTAGATGTGAGCTGTCAGCTTCCTGCTCCCATCCAGGTTTTGCTGCTGTTGTTACATGCTTTGCCCTCATGGTCTCCTGTCCCTCTGGAACAGAAAGGCAAAATAAACTCTCCCGCTCCGTTGCTTATGGAGTCTTATCACAGCAATAGAAAAGTAACTACTGTAGTGATCTAAATGAGAACTTAATTATTCACTGCCTAAGCCATTTAACTTTTTTTTTAAAATAGCAAACATGTACACTATTAAACATAAAAAGAAAACACATTTTAAAACCTTGCTCAATATCCAGCGTAAGGCTAAGCTCATAGTATCCAATTAAGAAATCCTTTTTGAATTAAGTTGAATTAAATTAATCTTTGCCGGTGAGCTAGAACTTCCTTTTGCTAAGCCTTTGAATTTCCTCCAGTGTGGAAGTTGCCTGCATTTGGGCCAGTATTGAAATAAAATGATGGGGATTCTGAATAGGAGAGGGGGACTCTTGGTCTCTTTATGTGCATATTGTTTACTTTTTACCGACTGTGCATTTTGATTCCAAATGCCATGCATTAGTGTCCATCTTCCTCTTTTAAAATTTTGCTTATGAGTATGCATGTCTATCTGTGTGAGTATTTGCCATCTGTGTATGGGCGCTCCCAGAGGCCAGAAGAGAGTGTCAGATCCCTGGAGCGTGAGTTATAGGTGGTTGTAAGCAGTTCATCATGTTCTAGAAACTGAACTTAAATCCTCTGGAAAAGCAGCAAGCAGTCCTAAACACTGATTCATGTCTCCAGGCCCAGTGTGCACCTAATCTTTGCAATGGAGCCTTGGTGATACCTTCATTCACTGCCACAGATTTCGGAGTACAAGGATAAGACAATGTATCTGCAGCATTCTTAGTCTTGGAAAGGCAGAAACATAGTAACCTTGTAAGGAAAAATTCCATCTAGACAATTTCAAAGAGGTATATACCATAATCAAATCAATCATAGAAAAATATATTTGTATTATAGAAAGATATATTTGCACTGAGAAGATGATAACTGAAGATCATCAGTAAGGGAAACAAGCATACTCTCTACTAGACACCCATCGGAGTTGGTGTGAGATGAAAAGGTGAACTCAAGCTTGCCCCAAATTACCATGTCATTGGTTTGGGGAGGAGCGGAGGACGGGAGGTTTTCTTTTTGTAAGATAGTGAGGAGCTTAAGGCTTTGTCTGGAGAACTCTATCTGCAAAAGAGTGCTTGGGAGAAGCAGCTAGAACAGCTTCTAAGGCTGCCACGCACCTGACTCTATTGATATGTAACAAGGCTTTTCTTCTCTGGGTCCTCAGGTACGTACAAAGGTGGTTCTTTGAAAGAATTGGAGTTAGAGAGGTGAATCTGTCCTGTTACAAAAGGTCTGCCAAGCTGATTCGAGAAAATGTGTGGTTCAAGGCTGCCAGCCAGGGTCTGCAAATCACATTTTCACTGAAGGGATTGCCCTGCATAGTTGCCAGTTTCTTGTCTTTCGAGTGAAGAAAGTAAACTTATGGACATTGTCCATACGGTCTCGCTTCTGTGATCAAACTGGCATTTAAAAAAAAATGTTTAGTTAGTAGTAGTAGTTATAAAAGAAACCAGGGTTGCATCTTTGTTTTTCAGGATGCTGCTAACTCCTGAGGTACAAGGGGTAATGAGACACCAATGCCATAGTACTGCAGAGAGATCACCAGAGTGATGAAGAGCCCCCTCATCTCCCTGACTTGGAAGCTGTACAGCAGAGCAATAGAAAGTACCTTCCCAGGGGGTGGCACAGTGTTACGGGGGTGGCAATGGGGCTGCACAAATTCTCTACTCCACTCACTCCAGGTTCTTTAGTGTCCATCTTGAGAATAGTTCCTACATAGCAGTTGGCTGTGTAGTTCTGAAGTAAATACCTGTGATTTGAAGTTCTGGGGTGATGCCTAGATCTTCAGAACTCTAACTTTACATTTGGCCTCATGGGATATTCCTTCTTCCAATGTGCATACGTCACTGAGCAACTTGATGTGGGAGTGTCATATATCAATCTGTTGATTTCATTGGTTAAGGAATAAAGAAACTGCCTAGGCCCCTTGATAGGCCAACCCTTAGGTGGGTGGAGTAAACAGAACAGAGGGCTGGGAGAAAGAAGCTGAGTCAGAGAGTCACCATGATTGTCCCATTCCCGACAGATGCAGGTTAAGGTCTTTCCTGGTAAGCCAGCTCGTGGGCTACAAAGATTAATAGAAATGGGTTAGATCAATATGTAAGAGCTAGCCAATAAGAGGCTGGAACTAATGGGGCCAGGCAGTGTTTAAAAGAATACAGTTTCCGTGTAATTATTTCGGGTATAAAGCTAGCCATGCAGGCGGCCGGGTGCTGGGGACGCAGCCCCGCCGCTCCTATTTCAACAGCAACTGATGCTGCAATCACCTGTTATAAAGTGGCCTTCTTAGAAATGCCTGTATGGATGTGTGGACCAGTCTCTGGACAGGCCCTAGGAAATACCTACTTCTTGCCACGGTCTGATTGTGGCCACAGTTCATGCTGCCCCTCACTGTTTGTCATCTAGAAACTCCTGATTCTTGTACGGGAAACTTCCCAGTTCATTCATCACTCATCAATCATCTTCCTCAGTGACTCATCATCTGAAAGTCTCATTCCTTGCCCCCTTTTCTGAGGCTGGTAAATAGCATGTCATTCCAGCAAAAGGCGGAGGGGGTGGGAGCCCATCTGGACCCTCAAGTTTGATTTCATATTTATGAAACAGCTTAAATGTCACTTTGAGTGAAAAACGACACCTTCCCCAGCTTCTCACATTAGTGCCTGTGGCGGCCCCGCAGTGTTTCTTTCTCCCACCCCCTTTTTCAAAGACAGCTTGTGGTTTCTCTACTGGGCTCCTCTGTGACAGAAATAGAAAGGGTGGATGGATGGATGGATGGATGGATGGATGGATGGATGGATGGATGGAGGGATGGGCAGGCAGACAAGACCATAATCAGCTATCTGCACCAAACAACTAAAAAGGTGAACTGAAGACAATGAAACAATTAACAAGTGGGAGTGATTCTAGGGAGGTTTTTTTGTTTTTTTTTTATTAATGCTGAGGATTTTGAGACTTTTTTATTTTAAATCAAAAAGGTAAAGACAAACATTTAGAAAATAAAGCTTTCGAAAAAAAGTGAGTCATCTATAATTCTACCACTCTTACAGCCTTGTGGTTATTTGGATGTATTTTTCTAGCCTATTCTTTAAGGCTATCTTAGTTTTTAAAGTTCAAAATAAAGTGTAGACATGGAACCTGGGGCTCTGAAACAGCTAAGGATTTTGGTAAAATATTTGCTCAGACACAAAGAGCTCTCAGCAAAGGCAGGTGAGGTCGTAAGTGAATGCCTTCGAGGTGGTTTCTAAATGTGCTCTGGGAGCTTTGGATGGATTCATTAATGAGACGTTTTTCTTGCTATAAAGCTGGAGAGATTTTTCAACAAAAACGAACTTGCAATAAAATATTTGGATCTGCTTGTCCAAGTATACAACTCCTACACAGGGGCTTTTGAGTTCCCAAACACACTTAACCAAATGGGGATGGGAGAGAGCTCAGCTCCCTATCTGTAGGAATATCTATCTGTGTCTAGTCAGTCATTCTGCAGAACTCCCAACAGGGACTTTTGTCTTCTCTGGGAACACTCTGATGCTAAACTTGATCACCAACTTGCCTGTGTTGAGAAGCTTCTAGGGATAGATGGAGGGATGGAGGGATGGATAGGCAGGCAGACAAGACCATGATCAGCTATCTGTACCAAACAACAGAAAAGGCAAAATAAAGACAATGAAAAAATTAACAAGTGGGAGTGATTCTAGGGAGTATTTTTTTTATTATTGGAAAAGCACACTTGTGTATGTCTGAGGAGGATTTTCAGAGAGATGTACATCATGAGTGCTTCACCAAAAGAATAGGTTAATCTACTGATGGATTAAACTTTTAATAAATTATTGGGAAAGTGTGAAGTGAGGAAGATGGGTTCGAGTTGGGTGAAGTAGATCACTGATGATGGAGACTGTTACATGGGTCTATTTTGTCACTTCTTGGACCTCTGCCTGCTGTCCATCCATCTCAGCGAGAGTAACTCCATCATGTCCTTCTCAACACAATGGACTACATCTAAAATCATAAGGAAAGGGAATCTTCCTTCTTTTAGGTTGCTTTATCAGGTATTTGGGTCCAACGACAAGTAATCCAACACATATACAGAGCTTGAGAAGTAATAAAAGCACCAGCTGCTCCAATAACAGTGAAGTGGGCAAGCATAAAGTTTAGAATAGCAACCTGGGACTCTACCTTGTTTGGATACATACTCTCTTCCAAATGAAGCACCCAAGAATGCAGGACTGTGACCTGCATGGAAGTGCATAAACATTCTTTTTTCTGAACAGTAGAATAAGTTTCCCCCTCCTTAGCTACCAAGTTTAGATAATTTCTGTTCAAACATATTTCCAATACATCTGTGCACTGGTTAGGAGGATTGATCTGATTGGGGCACATGAACGACAAAACAGTGTGTCTTCAAAGCTAACTTTTAGGGAGAATCCTGTTGATGAGTATGCCTCTGAGTAATTGGGAACATACATGATTAAAGCCAGATGTATTATGGGAAAAGACATGAATCTTAGGAAAAAGGTGATGTAGCTATCAACCAAAATAGAGAACTACCATCACTCTGCACACCAGAAACCAAACTCTTCTTGTCTTTGAACATAGACTAATGCTCCAAACAATGACCAGGGTCCCTGAGCATCTTCACTCATGTAGCCTATTGTCGCTCTCTCCAAAACTGCCAGGGACATTTAGATATCACCACAAAGGCACTGACCTTACCTGTCACTTCCCACAGTTATTTGGGTTTTAGCTAATATTTTTACAGCATATTTCTGATAGGTATTATTGTCTTACATTGCATAAAATTTCTTTTGCATGCATGAAACCTTGAAAATCTGTGTGAACACATCCCCCTTCACCTTTTAAAAATGTTTGAATAAGAGGTCAAGAACTTGAAAACACCTGACCGATGCTGAGACCCCGACCTCAGTTATCAAAAGATTTCAAGAAATTGCTAATAGAAGAAAGAAGAAACTGATAAAGTTAAGGAGCAAAATGAGAAAGGATGTGGTGTTAGGCCGAGAAACAGAGTTTGAGTGACAGAAAGAATGAAATAAAGGACCTTCATGACCTTGTTCCTTAAACCTTTCCAGTAGCAGCCTCCAACAGGACCGGCCCAGGAAGACAGTGGGGATGCTTCTCACAGCAGAGGTGCATTATGGGAACTCAGAGGTCCCTGCAGGCGTGCTAGTACAAGTCAGAACTGTGATGGAGATGAATAGAGACAGAAGTGTGGACAGATCCAGGGACACCACTGGCTCACAAATGGTTGATGGTACAGTGTAAAATTTTGATCATTATTGGTTAAAGTAGAGGCCTTCAGACAGGAAGGAAAGAGATGCTTTGCCAGATCCATGAATGGGACTCCCTTTTCCTCCCCAGAAAGATCCTGCTATCTCATTGCAGTGAAGACAGGAAAGGAAGCTCCATTCCACAATGACAAGTTTAAGAACTTTTAGTATACATTCTTATTATTTTATTTAGTTTTTGTTTCACTGAATCAGGATTTCTCTATGTAGCCCAGGCTGTTTTGAACTTGGGATCTTATGCCTCCAGAATTCTGAAATTACAGGTATACATCACTCTGCTTGCTCATACACTAATACACATCTTTAGATTGGTAGTTTTTCATATTTTTACTTTAAATATTACTTTTAATTTTGCATTCCAACCCTAGTTCCCTCTCCCCCTTCTCCCATTCACCTATCCCTCTTCCTCTCCCCCATCCACTCCTCAGAGGGGGTAAGGTTTTCTTTAGGGAGTCAACAAAGTGTGGAATACCAACTTGAGGTAGGACCAAGTCTCCCTGCACCCATATCAAGGCTGAGCAAGGTATCCCACAATAAGGAATGGGCTCCAAAAAGCGAGTTCATGCACCTGGGATAGGTGCCACTGCCAGAGCCCCCCAAAACAGATCAAGCCACACAACTGTCACCCACATTCAGAGGCTCTAGCTTGGTCCCATGCAGTTTCCTCAGTTCTCAGCGCATAGTCTATGAGCTCCCACTAGCTCAGGTTGGCTGTCTCTGCGATTTTACCCATCATGCTCTTGACCCCCCTGGTTAAAAGAACCCCCCCCCCCCCCCTCAACCGAACTCCAGGAGCTCAGGCCAGGGCTTGGCTGTAGGTCACTGCATCTGCTTCCATCAGTTACTGAATGTAGGTTCTATAATCGGAATTAGGGTAGTCACTAATCTCATTAAAGGGAAAGGCCTGTTCAGACCCCTCCCCTGCACTATTGCTAGGAGTCTTAGCTGGGGTCATCCTTGTGGATTTCTGGGAGTTTCTTTAACATCAGGTTTCTCCCCAACCCTCTAATGGGTCCCTCTATCAAGCTATCTCTTTCATTGCTCTCCATAGTACAAACCAAAGAAAGTTGCCAGCTGAAAGAAAATATGTTTTTTTTTTCTTTTATAGTATCTGCTTGTTCTTTCAGGCTTTCCTATACCCTTTTACTTAGGTTTAGACAGTATTAAAATGCCAACTTAATTTTCATTGAGGTTATTCCCAAGTATTTGCTCATTGTAATCCAGTCTTGGTCATCAGTTTTAATGGCTATAATTTAAAAAAAATTATTTTATGAATATGTCTTATTTTATTTGATTATTTCCCAATTGCAGGTCAGTCAGGTTACTTCTAACTTTTGTTATAAATTACTCTTTGGTGCATACCTCATAACATATGCTCCACCTCCCAAGTTTCCAGTTGTTTGGGCCTATCTTCTCAGAAATGAAATATCTATGTCAAAGATTGTGAATGGTCATTTAAATGAAGAAGACCAGACCAGAAAATGCAACCAGGAACAAGCCTCTTTGGGCAGTGTCTTTTCTTAACTAAATAATGGCGGTGACCCACCACTGTAGACATGAACCAAGGAGGAAATGTGGCTCTCAGAAACTTCACAACAACAAAAAGGAAAACACTTTCCATTCAGTCTGTTTGTTATGCTAAGGCCTGGAGAAATGGCAAGAACAAGACAGGAAGTGTCCCTAGCTTGGGACATTTCTAAGGCTCAAGGGAAATCAGAAAACAGATGGCGTCAGCGTGTGGGAGACAGAGAGCCATGCACATCCCGGTTCTGCAATGGCTACCAGGGGATTCCTGTTCTCAGGAGCTAGTGGCACTGACGGGAGCGGTGAAAGACAAAGCAAGTAGGATCACATCCTAGCAGAGCACACTGGACCCCAGAGGAAGTAAATCAATCCAGGGTCAGTTCAGAAGCAACTCAGAGAACTGCATATTTCAATAGCAGAGATATTAATTGGCATCTTGTTTAAAACATCATTCATGTTTCTAGATTACGCTTATGAATAAAACTTGCTGGCAGTCTCAGAAAATCAAGAAAAAAATTAAGGAAGAAAATAGAAAAAATATTCCAATCCTTGTACCATTAATCACTATTATTAAGAATTCTAATTCCTATAAATCTGATACAACACACACACACA
>NC_022010.1:50153705-50158644 GCF_000317375.1 Microtus ochrogaster
CTCCAACTACCACCTTCTAAGTGTTTGGATTACAGGCCTGTACTTTTATGGTGCATAGGTTGAGTTCCTTTTATATTTTTTCCCCAAGACAGGATCTTTTTGTGTTTTAGTCTTGGCTGTCCTAAACATGTTCTGTAGACCAGGCTAGCCTCTAACTCAGAAATCCTGCCTCTGCCTTCTGAGTGCTGGGATTAAAGGCGTACACTACTATGCCCGACTCCTTTTCCATTTTTTTTTAAAAAAATGACTTCGAATTTATTTTAGATCATATTCTTTTCTGTGATATAATTGTGCATTAAAATATAAATAATAGTTTAAAGTCTTGTCATGCTGAAACCAATAATAGCAGGTTTGCGGGTATTTCACCTCACCTTGCCAGCAAAGGATTTTTATTCTGTTTTCTGTCTTTGATGTGTGTTTTAGTTGAAGGTTCTGTTACCAATTGCATCCGTGCTCTCCATCTCTCTCCCCAAGGCCTGATGCCGAAGTTAATTTTTCTTATGGTGAAGTAAAGTAGGAGGCTTCAACAAAAATAAGAGTGGCTAAGCAGAGCTGCTACAGTAAAAATGTGTACTTGAATAGGGCAGTGGAGAAGTCCCTCATGAAGAAGAAACTGGGATCAGACACACCTTCACTTATTCAAAAGAATCAGGTGACAATAAAAAAGGAAGTATTAATAAGTGGATACTGAAAGTGGGGCAAGCGAGCGAGAGAGGCAGAGACAGAGAGACAGGGAGAGAGAGACACAGAGAATATAACAACTTTGGTCCGGAAAAGGAAAGTTATCTAGAATCCATCTGGAAATTAGTAAGATAGAAAACATGGAAACACTGATAAGTAATTATCCTTGAATTTTATATAAGGGCTTTATGGCTAACTTTGATTTTTGTGAGGTTTCAATATTGGAAAATTCAACATCACAGTTTCTAGTGTCTGTCCAAACACAGTTAAGTCTAATGTTCTTCAGTTTAATGTTATGTCTTTTATTCTCATTTTGTAGTTTTATTTCTAAGTCCATTATTAAGGGGCATATTTTTTTCTTGAACTTGGTGGAGTTTTAAAAAATATATAGTCTTATTTGATAAACAGAGCATGTATGCAAGTGTGTGTGCGCACACGTGTGTGCGTGCACACGCACACACACAGACACACACTTTCCCCAAACAGCTAAGGATGGTAGAACCAGGGTTATGAATCCATGGCAGGCCTTCTCACTTTCCTTAATTGTCCTCAATCTCCCTGGTTTCATCCCTAGACTTTGATTACAATTTTCACTTCATATTTATGCAATCTAATCTTATGATCACACGTCTCTTTGGACCACCATATGTTTCTGTGTCTTCAGGCTAAATTTGCCTTCAAACAGCTTCCGGCTTCTGTGAGCTTCCAGAGGGCCAGGCTAGTAAGCCCTTCAAGACACCAATTTGCTGATTGCTGCTCTCTCTGCCCTATGGCAAAGGCCTGGCAGCTGTGCAGAGCAGAGATGGCGCAAAGCGAAGTTTCCCACCCGGCTACCACACACCCCCCTCCTGCATCCCGCTAATGACAGATTCATTTACGTTAGTGGTTCTCAATCTTGTTCAGTTGGCAAAACACCTGGAGGAAGGAGTGTTCTGAAAAAGGACCTTATGAAATATCGATACACTTAATTCCATTTACAAACTTCGACCACTTATCCGACAGAAAATAGGGCCATCTCACATGCTGCATATGAAATTGTGTTCAGAATACCACAGAGCTGGGGACTCAGGATGGCTCCAAGTTTTTCTGTTAGCAGTAACATTGACATACTTAGTAGTTTGTCCTGTCATGGGTGGACTTATCCCTTGTAGTGGCCCTGAAAGACTTGAGAATCATTTGGACTCTCTCGTGGATTTACATTTCAAACTGAGAACATCCTGTTCATTACGATGGCTTTTCATTTTGAATTTAAATAAAAGCAAGTATCACTGTTTGAGTGTAGCCTCAAACTACCTCAGGCTAGCATTACTTGAGAGTTACTAATTTGTTCTATGAAATCATTGGTTCTTTGAAAGTGCAAATGCCCCTTCTGAGGTTAATCTGGACCCTGGTGACATCTTCATGTGGGTTACAAGATTAACTGCACCTTTTCTGGTTAAGTTTACAATTGTTCTCAAACTTTTGGCTCTCCTTGTAGACTCCTGAACTTTAAATACTCCTCCGCATCGTCCCCACAGCTTCACTGCCATTTTGGAATCTTCTACTTGTCTTTAAAAACATCATTATTTTGTGCTTTATGACAACCATTGTGACTCTTAGCAGCCTTGGGCATCATGGAAAGGTGGATAAAGAGAGATTCCAAAGCGCTGACCTTCAGTCCTCACCAGGGTTCAGACTCCCTTAAACCATCGGCTCTTCTATGTGTGTGGTGGAAGGAGACATGACCCATCTGTAGCATCTGCTCATTTCCTTGGTGTGAATATCCCTAGAGCCTTGAGTTCAGATGGCAACCATGATGCCATTAGAATAGATCTGAGAGATACACGTTAGTGGCTTTGCAAATCAACTCCAGTTGGCTCTAGCCAAGCACTGCCCATAGCTCACAGCTCACAGACTGTTCTCACTCAGCAGCCATGTTGGAATCATATGGGAGGTGAGTACTCAAGCTCTAGATGAACTACCCACTGGACTACACATGGAGCAGAGGGTTGCCTTTCCCTCCAAGACCTGTGCAAGTTCTAAACTTACCAACAAAATGAATGCCAAGTTTGTGTGTGCACATGCCCATGGTGGCAAGAGGCATTGGATATCCCTGAAGCTGGGATTATGGACAGTTGTGAACCTCCCTATATATAACTGTATGTACTGAGAATTGAACTTAGATCCACAAAAAGACCAGTATGTGCTTTTAACCACTGAGCCATCTCTAAAAGCCCAGTGTCTTTTATTTTTAATATAAAAATATTTATTTTGACTTGCATAGCTGCACGTGTCTGTAATGCCGGTGCTTTAGAGGCAGAGGCAGGAGGATCAGAAGTTCAAAGCTGGCCTCAGAGGCCAACATGGGATACCAGAGAGCCTGCATCAAAAAGTAGAATACAGCAAAAATGCTTAGCTGAAGTAACAAGCATCTCTCTTTGCATCCTTTGTATTATGTTTGCTTACTGTGGTCTCATGATTGTTGAATGAATTAATGAACTTAGTCTTGGTCTTTGATGGTTCTTTGGGAAAAGATGCCCTCATTTGCTTTCCTGTGGCTCTCCGTGGTGACTTACTCAGTTCTTTGTCACTTGAGTGGGAAACCAAGTTCCTTTGAAGTATCCATCTGTGGTTGGTTATATTCTGAGTCTCGTGACAGTGTCATTGATTCCACAACCGTCCAACCCCTGAAGACTGCAAGGCTATCCCTTCATAGGAACTCAGCTTCCCAGCACGCAGCCGCCTCAACCCGCTTTCTGGACAAGAACATCTTCCTTCCATAGACTCAGGGCTAGCCGTTTGTCCAGGGCACTCTGGAGGATAAAAACACTCCAAGGTATCAGTGTCAAAAACGGAAACTAGAGAATCTCATGTCAGCTTTGTCTCACAGAAGTGTACATCCAGTAAAGGTGCCGGAGCAGCCGTAAAAATAGCACGGTTATTATGCTCAACTCTAATGCATTTAATGTAACAATAGATTACTCCATTGTCATGAAATGAAGGGAAGGTGGGAGGTTCTAATTCTATCTCCAGATTCCTTAATAAGTACCTCATTGTCAGGGAAATCACTTACCTTGTTCAATCCAAATAAAAAGGAAGAATATAGGGAGGTGCGTACATCTGGGGGTGCACCTAGGGGCCAGGAGCACTTCAGGCTCAGGGTTAAAGGGCACCCAGGGAGGAGGTCAGCGATGGACTGCTGCTCGCTCTGAGATGAAGGGCTTCTCTGTGTGGAGTCTGGGAGGCAGTGTTTCAGCGAGATGGAATTGACAAATGCTTCACTTTATCCACCTCCTCACACCCCCATGAACGTGTGATTTTGTGGCAGGATTTGGAGATGAGATTTTTACTGTATAGGCTTCTTGTCAGGATGAATGAAGACCCTGTTAGCGAGACCGTATCCCCCAATGGCCTGTAGGCGGCGCTTTTGCTCTAGATTGAACAACCTGCAAGCTGAAGGCAGTCACAGCTGCCCGGGTTGACACTCAGCTCCTGGGCATGGCAGAGTGCAGTCCTGTGAAATCTGTACTCAGGGACACCTGATCGAAGACTCAGCCACCGCTCTCCTCTTGCCAAATCAACAAATCCTCAGTATCTGCTAATCAACCGTTAATGTTCTATTGATAGGCAGAGCCAAAACAGACTCACAGGGATGGGTTCATGGATTTAAACTGCTGCTCAGGTTTATAGCCTAAAATTTGTTCTTTCTTTTGCTTTAATTTCTCCTTGAAGGTCTTAGAGATTATGAGTTTAAGGAACTTAAAAATATTAGAGACTATAAGATTATAAAGGGGTTGAAAGGGAGTAATTTTTTGAGATTTCAACAAATTTCATCATTTTGAAAGATGAGGATCATGATTAAAACACCCTTGTTAATTCTATGGATTAGATTCTATACTGTTTATAATAATACCTATTAACCATATGCTACTATTTAAAAATAAATATTTAAAAGCCCCTAATGTACTTACTCCCTCACTTCCATATTTTAAGGACTCAATGACTACCTGTAACTAACAGGCACAGGTGTGAGCTGTGAGCACTGTCATAGGTGGTCTGGACACCAATAGAGAATTAGGAGAACGGAGCAAAGGAGGAATAAGTTGAATATATATAAGAAGGGGGTTTAGTGACACACACACACACACACACACACACACACACACACAGAGAGACAGAGACAGAGACAGAGACAGAGACAGACAGACAGAGAGAGAGAGAGACAGGGAATAGTGGTATATTATTTGTGTTTTAATAAATAAAGCTTACCTGAAAGTCA
>NC_022010.1:50158994-50161948 GCF_000317375.1 Microtus ochrogaster
GAGAGAGAGAGAGAGAGAGAGAGAGAGAGAGAGAGAGAGAGAGAGAGAGAGAGGAGAGATGGGTAGAGAGAGACAAAAGAAGAGACACACATGGACAGACATACAGAGGCACACTGAGAGAAACAGAGATAGAGAGAGAGAGAGACAGAGATAAGAGATAGGAGAGAGAGACAGAAAGAGAGAGAAGACACACAGAGAGACCCACAGAGACATACAGAGAGAAATAGAGAAATGGAGAGAGGAGATACAGAGAGAGATAGAGAGGGAGAAAGAGTCTGAGGCTGATGTATTTAGATAGCTTTCACATAAGTGAATTCTATACACAAGGATTTTTTCAGACCTTCCATATTTTTGCAGCTACAAGCAAAAGTGTCTGTAGATGCTACCATCACTTAGTATTTCCCATATTGTCAAGATGAAAATGAGTTGAGACCGCCTTGGTTCATGGACCACAGCTTATCTATACCTAATCAATCAATGCCATCTCAGTTTGTCAGGAAGGTGAGAAGCCTTCTGGGTGGTTATTTTGTTTACACAGGATGAGATGATCAGTTTGACTTATGTTCTCAGAGCTAATACATCACCTTGGCACCACATACGTATATTGGAAGAGTCATAATGCCAGATGTGACTAAGGTTTGAAAATGACCTACGTTAGAGCAATACCCAGTATTGGGATAGCATAAGACTTTGGGTTGTACAGTTATCCTGTACAGCAATTCTAACTTCCCTGTCAAAGTTTTTTCTGTTAGTTAACCAATAGTTCTTTGACCACTGAATACGTACATGTGTTGCCTTTTGGTCTTCTATTTGGAGTCTAGTGAGAGGTAGGGAATTGTTTTGCTATTGTAGGTCTCAAATTATATCTTTGAACTCTGAAGTACTGCAAGGAGGTTTATGAGAATGAGGACCAGGGTTGCCCCCAGCCCTCAGCTTTCCTCTGTAGTCTTTGCTCACTGACGTACTTACGACAGCTAAGACCAATGGACCTGAACTGTCCAACATTTGCCTCCTTCCTTTTAACATCCAGCCCACAGTGTTTTTTTTTTTAAACCACACTAGCAATTTGATTTTATCATTGCTTTCCTGGCATGATTAGGTACTGCATAATTGGTTCACGAAGCAACCCCCTCCTCACCTGATTCTGTTATGCAAAGCACTACACAAGCTTATTAATTTACAGCTGGAGAAAAACTTGGCCTGAGACTCTGAGTTCACTCCAAAAAATGCTTGACAGTTCAGAAAGTTTCTCGGTGAATATGGAATCAGAGCTGGGCATGCTCAAGGGACAGTCCTGTCAAGTCATGCTAGCTTGATGAATCGTCTCTCTCCTCCCAAGAGATGCTTCTGTTCGAAGATCCGGAACATTCACTGTCTGAGAACCCTCATGCCTGAGTGGAGTAGCAGAGAGATAGACCCTGTCCCCCCATCTTACTGCTGGGCTGACTTTTGTCACTTGATTTTGTGGTCACTCCAGCCTTTCCCTTTAACATCCTTTTGTAAAAGTCCACACTTGACAAATCTACAGATTACTTTTAATTAATTATAGTTTAGGTTGGCTGCCTCCTAGTGGCATTTAGGGAAGCATTATAAACTCATTTCATAGCACAGCTCCATCTACCTGGAGGAGACGTTTCTTCTGGGCAAGCCCGTGTTTGTGTTGACAGATCTTTCTTAATTCACCTGTTCACTCATTCATTCAGTATTCATTAATTATTATACTTGCTAGACAACAGCGGAAGTAGTCAAATTATAAAGATAAATAAATCTCCTTCTGGCTTGGTGGTATTCACACTCTGTTTAAGAGACAGATTCAGAATCTAATATTTTCAGTCATAACTCACAAATAGAGACGGACAGATATTTTAGAGGCAGGAAGTAATGGGTTGAGTGTTTGAAACTTCATTTGCTATGGAAGGTCTCTTGTGATGAATGCTTTTCTATGTTTTTTTTCCTGTAGTCTATTTTGAAATTAATAATGATAGTGGCAATTATTGTGGTGTTAGCTAGTATATTATGACCACCTGTCCAGGGTGTGGCATTATGTCTCAGCTATTAATGTATGTTTCCTAATTTCATATATTTTTATTTTTTTAAATTTCTATTTGTTCTATTGTTCTTCCACGTATTATTTTAAAAGCATGGTTGGGAATCATAGGCTTTCATATCAGTCTTATGCTTTCTTCTTCTGGGTTAGCCCTCCCCTTCACCTTGATTTTCTGAAGAGTCACCTGCCCCTCCCCACTCAAGCATTTTGATGTTCCAGTATTCGACTTTCTTTTTACCAACATATAAACCACCATTCCCTCTCTTTTAATATGTGTCTCCATTCCCCATCCTACCCCAGTCCTCTTTCTAGTTTCCTGGTGATGGTATTACCTATTTCTGGTTTCTACGTGTCTCAATAGTGATCTACAAGGCTAGTATAACAGTGGCACGGTTGTTATGGGCTGCCTGAATTCCAATTATATCTGAGGCCTTCTGTATAGGAGGGAATTTTATGCCTGGCACTATAAACTCTGTCAAAAGCCCAGAGCTTTCAAGATCATAAGCTCAATGGTAAAACCTGCTGCTGCTGTTTTGCTAAGTGGTCATTTTATCAGATTATCTTTTAAGCGCACTTATCCCACAGAGCTGGGCTGCACTCAGAGAAGCTACTTTGGCAGTGGAGAACAGACACATAACTGTCAAAGTGCTGGGAAAGGAGACTGAGTGCCAGCCCCACACTGATCATCCACCCCTCTCCCTACCAGTAAGGCTCAAGGAACATTGTAGAAATGAAGATGAAAACTCAAGAGCCCAAGGATGGGGAGGTGTGATGTGAAATGCTGTCTTCTGGAGATGATGAGGCTAATACAATCATGAACTCACTGTGGTTTCTGTTATTGTATAAGACCTATGTGATCTCAATCAACCAAAATTCTAGCATAGATGGGAGAGAAAAATCACCAACC
>NC_022010.1:50162048-50175726 GCF_000317375.1 Microtus ochrogaster
AGAGAGAGAGAGAGAGAGAGAGAGAGAGAGAGAGAGAGAGAGAGAGATATTTCTGAGATGTGACGACCACAGGTGAGACCATGATCCAGTGGATGGCCCCATATCTGTACACATATGGGAAGTGCTAACTGAAGTTAGTCAGTCATAAAAAGGACATGATAGTAGGGGAGGCATTCCAGAGGGGACACAAGAGGAGTTGGAAATGTGGCCTTATTTTAATTTATGTCTATATGAAATTACAAATAGAAGGAAAAAATGTAAAAAGTACTGTCATTATGAGCTTCATAAAAGTTTCTTTCAAGTACCTCATGTACTTTTACAATATTGTTCCCTCCCCACTCGTCTCCTTCCTTTCCCTAGCCTTCTGCTTTCATGTCACACCACACACACACACACACACACACACAGAGAGGGGGGGTAGGGGTAGGGGGGAGAGACAGAGCGGGAGGAGGGAGAGAGAGAGTTGAGTTTTATGTATCTATATGCAACGTAGGATCCACACAGGAGAGAAAATACATGATTTTTTTTTACAGTCCTGTTATACATTGAAAGGACTCTAATCAGCATTATCCTTTTTAACAACTCTTGGAAGAAAATTCCAAAAAAAAAATTGTTTTATAGAAGAGAAAATCAGAAGTGGTTAGTCACTTGCCCAAAGCCATCCAGGCAGGATTTTGGCAGGGTGATGGGTTCTTAGTTCATTTTACCATATCACATGCCATCCACCACCCTTTCGCAACGAGACTGCAAGTCGACCAGGTGAAATGTGGGTCAAGGAGTGCCTGGATCTTCTGGAGGACCCTCTCCTATTTGGGTTGAAAGAACAGGCCGTCTCAAGGGGAAAACTTCCATTCTGTGACCTTGTGTGGGGAGGCAGGGGTACTGGAATTACATTGTAATTTTAGTTGTAAAAAAAAAAAAAAACTAAGGATGATAGGTAATCACATGGAAGTTCTGGGTAAAGTCGGTTTTAAGAGGCATGGCAGACACGCTTGGTGGCTTAATGAGTCTTGCAAGCATCTGTGAGTCCTCGGAAGGACTGGGTTTCTTGGGCACAAAGAGGCAGTCTTAGGAACAAATTACCTACCACTTATACACTTTATGGCTGAGACCATCATGGCTCCATTATCCTGGCCTTGACTGGACCACTTGTGTTTGCTTTTTCAATTTCCCATAACCCAGTGATTCAATTCTGTCTCTGAAGCTAAGAGAATGCAATTGGGTTTCCTTTGAAGCAACTGAGATGAACAGTGTGAAGAACTTTAATTGCATTTGAAGGACCTGTCCTGGAAAAGCAGTGTGGGTCTGTGAAGAACTTGCCAGAGGATGCTGTAGTTCACTCTGAGCCTTTACTTCTTCCTAGGTAAACATTTTCTGACATTCTTATTTTCTAGTATTCTGCATTGCTGTTATTTCTTCACTGCTGCATCATGCCCTCCCCCTTTTCTATTTCTAAATGCCTTATGCTGTCTTCTAACTCATCTTCACTGTCTCCAGTTCATCTCCTGCCACAGTGGGGGAAATGACACCTAGAATAAGGATTGCTTGCTGCTTCTGGCAATAAAAGAATCCACTAAGTCTAGGTAAGATTGGAAAGACACAAGAAGGTGCCTGGCATTCCTTCCCCTTCTATCTTTTATTTCGGGTCTTGAGGAATGGGGGGAAGGAAGGGACCCCACCCAAATGAACAGTGAGGCATCACTGAGCAATGGTCCTGGTCCTTAATGACCCCATACACATGCTCCACCGTGCATACCAGAGATTGGAAGCCTCAAACATGTGTTTCAGCATCCTCTGGGAAGATCAGTTCTCTGGTCTTAGTCAAGAGGAGGGAAATCATAGCATTCTGATGGCCCCATCATACTCCCAGTCCTCCCACGTGGAAAATGTAATATAGAGACCGGAAGGTTCAGTCATATCATCCCCATTCCAGGCTTCAGCATCGCACACTCAACAAGTGCAGTGTAGCTTACCTTCTGTCCACTCTTGCTAAGTCTGGTCTATCCCTGTAGGGGAGAGGGGCAGCGAACGTTTCTCCTTTTCTGAGCCCATACTAATATCAGCAAAGATAACAGGAAAAGCATTTTTTCAAAGAAATTTGTCTAACTTTAGGGCTCTGTGGGAGTTTGTTGATCTCAGTTCTTACATTTGAGAGGCAGGTTAGTGGTTCAGACCAAGCTCCTTTAGGCTGACCATTATCAAATCGTGGCACTTCTGTGGCCTCTAGACTACCCTGAGTCTTGATTTTTCTGTCTGTAATATGTGAGGATTTCAGTAATTTTAGTCTCTCATAGAATCTGAAGTTTAGTTAACATATGCAAATCACTTAGAAGGCAGTGTGGTACATAGCAGTTGATATTATTGTTACTAGTCTTTTATTTGAATTTTTTTCTCAATAATGCTTGCATATTACATTCTTTGTTATTGTGGCAACTTTAAGTTGTAGCAGCTACAGTCTGTGGGGGAAGAAAACTATTGGCTCCAGTCACATCTTCAAGATTACACAGGTAAAGAAAGATTGATAGCCCTGCAGCAGGTGTCCTGCTCTTTCCTTTCAGATTCCAAGCCTACAAGACTTAAGTAAGAAACAAGCATGAGCAGTTCAGTGTCCAGAATTAAGGCTTTGGATTACAAATCACAGTATTTGAAATGACTTAAGAACTTCATTAAGTCACTGTGTATATACAGGAATTATTAGAGAAGGTTGTATTTTCAGTAGGAGTAATCTCAATTTTAAAAACAAAACCTAGTTTTCTTTTTTTTAAATATTTTATATGTATATCCTTCTGCGTTAGCCAGGTCTCCAGAGAAACCGAGCCCATAGAACTCACATATTGGTTGTAAGCAGAGACATTCATTTGGCTTACCCAGTAGGAGCTGGGCAGTAGTTACTCAGTCTGAGAAACTGGGTTCCCCTTATGCCCAATCCTGTGCTGAAGGCTTGAAAGTTTCCTCCAGAGTTGCTAGTATTAAGTCCTCCTTGAAGGGACAAAGATGCTGAGCTCTGACGTCAGCAGACTGGTGTTCCCAGGGTGCCTTTCTCTAGCTTTCTTCCAAATTGTCCTGCCTATGGGATAGTGCTTATCAGATTTTTGGCCATCTTCTTCCTCTACCTCAAGTCACCATTCCACATGTCAGTGCTTCTGAACACTCCCTCAGAGACACACAGAGGCACATGTTACCTGTGCTAGACATCTCTGAATCTAGTTTCTGATAATCGAGACCAATCATCACATTCACCCATATCCATGGTGCACATTCTGACAAAACATTTATTGATTAAAGTGGAGAAAATTCTTCTGAGCTCCGTGGGAAACAATTCTCTTTTTTCCCCCTCAAAGCTAATCCAGTACAAATACATATATTTATGTACCATGTTTGTTTCATCCAGAATAAAAATAAGTTTATTGGGCACCTCAGGAAAATGTATATTTTTGTAAGTAAAATTACCAACATCACTGAATACGAAATATCAATGAAATAAATGGCACTGAGCTTAAGCCACCAAGATGTTAATTTAAGACCAGAAATAATTTTTTCCAAAACTGGCTAAAGAGTAGGAGCTTGAACATAGGGGGACTGTGTGTGGGTGAGACTTGGGGTTCATTCTTTATAAGGAAACAAATTTGATAAGTAAAACCTCAGTAGAGCTCAGGAACTGGATCTGAATGACAGATTTCTTTGCTTCCTAATGGAAGATTAGAATTTTTGGATTATCTCATTTTAACTTTTTGACAAGACAAAGAATATTGCACTTAGCCAACAAGATCCTTTTCTCAATCTAAAATCAAACACAAACAGACTTTTATTTTGCTGTATGTGTATGAGTGTTTTGCCTGAATGTATGTCTGTGTACCCCATATGTGTCTGTTGTCCTCAGAGACCCAGAAGAGAGTGTCAGATCCCCTGGGCCTGGAGCTACAGATGGTCGTGACAGCTATTTGAATGCTAGAAATTAAACCTGAGTCCTCTAGAAGAACAAACAGCGCTCTTCACTGCTGAGCCATCTCTCAAGCCCTGATAAGCAAAAATGTCAAGAACAGGAATTTATGTAAATAACTTTGGATAGTACAATGAACGGGCTCTTCAATAACAGCTCTTGTGAAAGGCCCTGGCATTATTAAAGAACACATATCCTTACAACTTTCTATAGGGGCAGAAGGTGTAACACTGAATACTAACTTAGAGTTCTTCAGTGCTGGTATCCTTTTCCTCTTCTACCCTCTCTTTATAGTTTCCCTCCTCCTCTTCTTTCTTTGCAGACACTGTAAGAACAAAAGAAGCTATGTCACCACAGTTTCTGATAACAGAGAATCTTGAATAGGATAAAAAACCAAATCGAAACAAAACAAAAGACCTGTATCTGTTGAAGCCTCCTAACCCTAGCTGAGCAATGCTGGGTGGCGGCATTGACATGCGGAAGGGGATCTGCACCCCCCGAGCAGGGCAGCAATTCCAAGGGTAGAGTAGACCAGGGACCTGTGTCAGACCTCTGCCCTTCCAAGGAAAATAGAGTTTTAGAGATTGCACTTGAAAACTCCCTGCTTTTAAACACCGGCGATGACCGTGTATCAAAGACACTATGTGGAACCAGGTGGTGGTGGCGCAGGGCTTTAATCCCAGCACTCGGGAGGCAGAAGCCGGTGGATCTCTGAGAATTCAGGGCCAACCTGGTGTACAGGAGCTAGTTCCAAGACAGACAGAGCTGTTACACAGAGAAACCCTCCTCGCAACCCCCCCCCAAAACCCCAAAAACAAATAAACAAACAACAACAACAACAACAAACTATGTGACTTGTACTAAATCACTTATGTGTGGTATTAATTGTAGCAGTATCCCTCATGTTGGAAATCTTGGAAACATCTTAAATGGTTATTGTGGAGAACAAAAATGGAGAATAGAAAAACAAAGTAAGTCATGCCATGCTTATCTGATGATACATTTTGCTAGAATAAAAAAGAAACAGTAATGAATAGATCTTGATGTCTTAATGTAGAAAAATCTAAGATATTCTTATTTTGTTATTGTTTCTAATTGACACATTCAAACTAAGAAACACACAGTATCATCCAAGCTATCACCCTTATCCCCTTTAAAAGACCCACCAGATGTAATGCTCCTGCCCATCTTCAGTACTAGACCTGTTGGGCATGCTTCCTGCACCTTCCACTGTCCTCAGACGCTCTATGCTCATAGGACTATACTCAACATCTATCCAACAACAGCAGTATCAAAGACAATTTACAGAATGAGGAAATCATTCAGATACTCTAAATCTAATAGAGGATAAGTTCATTTCTGTACAGGATACATATGGAATTAAATAGTTCATTATCAGAAAACCAAATAGGCCAATGAAAAGTAGGCTTTAGATACAAATTGATGTTTGCCAAAAGAAGACACAGAAATGCCCAGCAGAGAGATGAAAAGTACTCCACATCACTAATAATTAGAGAAATGCATATTAAGACCTTATGCAATATCGTCTCATCTTAGTTATCATCAAAAAGTTCAAAGAAAAGAAAACTTGGTGGAGTTGTGTTTGGAAGGGCATCTCTTGCATATTGATGATCAAAATGTGTTAGTTAAGCTACTGAGATGAGGAGTGTAAACCAAAAATAGAGTTTCAAACTGCCTCACGATTCATAAATCCCACTACCATGTACATGCTCAAAGGGAAAGACATCAACACGAGGAAGAGACATCAGCAGGCTCTCACTCACTTCTCACTCACAATGTGGAGGACTCTTCAGGAAATAAGGACGGCATCTGGGCTGGGGACCAAGGGAAGATTCAGAAATGTACCTAAAAATCTAGCTTCCTGGGTAACCTGTTTGTATTTCAAAGTTTAAAACAATCATATTGGACTTTTCATTAGAAGGATTTAAATCTTTCTCACTTACTGCTTATTTCTAGCAAGTCAAGTACAGGTTAGGTATCCAATAAATACCACTGGGGGTTAAATAAATTATCCTGAGAAATTAACATTTTTGCAAGCTTATTAAACTTCAGATTCCTTGGGTATAGAAGATGACATAATGTGCATGTGACTTTAAAAGTTGTTCAGAATATGGATAAAATTACATGGGTTGGGTCAAAATCTAGTCATGTAACCTTTACATGTCACCAAATGACACCAACTGTATTTGGTGAAGTATCAGAGGAGATGATATTGGTGTTTACCGGGATCCAAATGGGCTCTGATCTTTCTGACATGTCCTCCTGAATGCACAGGCCAGGGGACTACATTTCTAGTAACCTTTACTGCCAGAATTTAGGATCCAGTTCCATCACATCATCTCACAAGATGTCCTTGTGAGAGAATTAAGTAGTTCAAGGGGAAGGCTGTTGTCTTCCCCTATAATGAGCTATAGGGTAAGACACTGTACTTGCCCTCCCCAGCTGGACTTTAAAGCTGAACGAAATAGGCCTGGAAGCATCATAACAGCAAGATTTTAAGAACTGAATTAAGCAGGTAGAGAAGCATCATAATAAGACTGTAGAGATGACAGACATGGTGACCTCTTCTTGGTGGCCAACTGTAAGAGTCAAAGTAGCAACATCTTTGGGTCTTTTGCTTCAGCAAAGTGGCATCTGAATTAGCCCCAGGAACTAAGTCTCTTATCCTGTGTCCAGCAGCCTTTGTAGATAAAGCAATTGTCTAAGTCGCTGAGCACAATGTATGTTTGGTTTGTAAAGCTGCCATAACAAATTCCTACAAGTTGTATAGTTCAAACAGCACAAGTTTCTTCTCCTCACACAGTCCAGGGGTTGAAGATTAAAAACTAAGATTCCATTACAGCCAGGCTCCATTTGATAGATTTTCAAGAATTCACTCTTTCTTCTCCCTGGGCTTTGGTATGTCTTGATAGTTTGTCCTTCAGAGTATTGCTTCTGTTGCCACAGGGATTCTTTCTTTTGGGTACCTTGTGTCCGTAAAGTGATCTTGTAAGGACACCAGCCACTGGATTTAAGGCCAACACTAGGCACTCACTGTGACTTCTTTTAATTTTTAACATCTCTAAACTTCCATCCCCAAATTAAAAAAAAAATGCTTCTGAGGTTCTAGTTGGACATGTGTTGTGCAGGGACACCATTTAATCCAGTATATGGGAAATGATTTCACCTTTATCAAATTATCCCCAATGAATTCTGATCTCTGAAATGGAGCTCTCTTGGTCTACGTGGACTCTGAGGCTCTTAGAATTTCTGACATCAGAGGAGGCTCCACAGTAGGGAAGTATTTGGTTTATTTTATTTAATTACTATGATAGAAACCATCAGGCCCAAGTACAGGCAACCATGCAGAAAAACTGATGTATGCAAAGTTTCATGTTCGTAGTTTTCCATGGCTGTTTGTTCTGTCAGGGGAAAGCAGTGGCTCCTTGTTCTTTTATTATAAAACCTGACATATGTCTATTCGGTGTATTTGTGACTTTTTTATACTCTTTTTGGTCCTCTTTCTGCATGATAAGGATGGCTTCTTTTTGCACACAACCAGTCCTTAACTTTTAACTCTATGCTTACCAAGATAAACTTGTTTGAAGAGTTTATTTTTAAATTAATTAATAATTAAACTAAATATAAATTAATGCAAAACTATTGAGGTAATTTGGAATAAGTGGTGGTCACCAGGAAGCATTTGAGAAGTACTAAGGTATGGCTATTGTTTGAATGTGTCCCTGGAGGGGGTCATGTGCATGTAGCTCTGCTTCCAGTACATCAGTACTGAGATAATGGAATCTTGAAGAAGTGGTAGGTTTTGTCACTGGGGTCATCAGTTGTGGACCAGGTAGCTGAGAGATCACATATGATTTACAAACAGGAAGCAGAGAGGAATAGAAAGTGATGTGAAGCTACAAACTCTTGAAGCCTAACCTTAGTGACCTACTTCTTCCATCAAACTCTGCCTCCTAAACATTTGAAAACAGCATTGCCAACTGGGGAGCAAGTGTTTAGATGCTGGAGCATTTTTTCCCACAAACTGCTACATCTGGCAAGCATGTATTTCCTATTTTTTCTTTCTTTCTGATCCCTCAAGATTTCCTGCTAGTTATTTGGCTCAATCAATCATTTAAGGAATATGTGCAAACATGTACATACTGAATTGAGTATCACCTGTGGTACTTAATAATACTGCCTGGAGGGGATGTTATTAAATTAGCACATGCACTAATGATGATGGTATTCTAGGCAAAAAAATATAGGATCTGGGAAATGAGGACCCTTGTATGAGACCCTATGATTTGATTGCTCCCGGAAAGAACTTCTTGAGGACAGTTGTCAAAGAGAACAAAGAAATGCCAGCTGGGCAGCAACTAAAGCATGTTTTTAAAGTCAGACATATTGTCAAAGCTTTCTTAAGGAGGCAGTACAAGGTCAGATATTGTGGGATAATGATTTGTTATAATAATTCTACTACTGGAAGGCATTCTGTACACTACCAGAGGAGAAAGGTGAACACTGAGCCAGTTACAAACCCTTCTGTCGACAACGGTGACCTGCCTGCAGGTTCTGCAGAATAATAGTGACACAAAAGTTGTGAAAGTAACTAATCACTTCGTGATTGCATTAAAGCCCCCTGCACGGGATGGAGCCCATTCCCAGAACTACTTAGATGGCTAAGAACATGAGACTGGATAGGCCACAGACTCAGCAGAATACCAAACCTTCTGCTAAAGAAACCTGACTATAAATGACATTCTGCTATACCCTTAGATCAGAGTATTGCTCAGTCATTATCAGAGAAGCTTCCTCCTGCAGGAGATGGGAACAAAAATAGAGACCCACCACTAAAAAAATGCAGAAAGTGAGATGCCTTAGAACACTCAGTCTTTTTTTATTTTATTATTATTTTTTATTTATTAAGGATTTCTGCCTCCTTCCCGCCACCGCCTCCCATTTCCCTCCCCCTCCCCCCATCAAGTTCCTCTCCCTCATCAGCCTGTAGAGCCATCAGTGCTCCCTGACCTGTGGGAAGTCCAAGGACCGCCCACCTCCATCCAGGTTCAGTAAGGTGAGCATCCAAATTGCCCAGGCCCCCCCAAAGCCAGCATGTGTAGTAGGATCAAAAACCCATTGCCATTGTTCTTGAGTTCTCAGTAGTCCTCATTGTCCGCTATGTTCAGCAAGTCCGGTTTTATCCCATGCTTTTTTCAGACCCAGGCCAGCTGGCCTTGGTGGATTCCGGATAGAACATCCTCATTGTCTCAAAAACACTATCCTGAGTGAGGTAAGCCAGACCCAAAAAGAGGAACATGGGATGTACTCACTAATATTTGGTTTCTAGCCACAAATAAAGGACATTGAGCTTATAATTCGCAATCCTAGAGAAGCTAAATAAGAAGGTGAATCCAAAGACAAACATATAGGCATCCTCCTGAATATTAACCTTCATCAGGTAATGAAAGGAGACAAAGACAGAGACCCACATTGGAGCACCGGACAGAAATCTCAAGGTCCAAATCAGGAGCAGAAGGAGAGGGAGCATGAGCAAGGAACTCAGGAACACTCAGTCTTAAATGGAATGTCTTCATAAAATCCTTCCCCTTGGGGCTCAGATAACAATGTAGAGAGGAGGCAGGAAGATTCTAAGAGCCAGTGAGGATGGAGGACAAAAAGGAAACAAAGCCTTCTAGGCACAGCAACATGGACACACATAAAAACTCAGAGAGTCTATGGCAGCACATATAGGACCTGCACATGTCTAAGATGGATGGAGCCCCAGCTCCGTGAGGGGAAATACACACAAGCCCATCCCTAACCTAGAAACTATCTAGCTCAGAAAGGAAAAACTAGTTTTCTCCAAAGGAGTCTCACTGGGTATACAAACCCAGCAGTAGATGGCCAACACAAAATGAACTCAACAGTATTTTTAAAATCTTTTCTGTCTCACAATGCTTTGTCTGTACCCTGTAGATCTTTTGATTATATATTATGGCTTCTAATCAAAGAAAGCAAGAAAGGTTATAGATTTAGGTGGGTAGGGAGGTGGGGGAAGATCTGGGGAAGAGTTAGGGGAGGGAAAACCTTAATTAGAATATGTTGTATAAAAATAATCTATTTTCAATAAAAAAGAATTACACCTTAGATCATTTTTGGAGGAACTGGAGTATTTTGGCTTTATGTTGTTGTATAACAAATCAACTCACAATTTAAAGGCTTCAAAATACAACCAGTTTACAAGCTCACGAGTCTGAGATTGCTGGGGCTCAGCTTGGCAGTACTTCTGTACTTACCTAGGATTCCCCATGAAATTGTGGTCAGATTAGGAGTAGAAACACATGTTTAAATTAACTTCACTCATGTGTCTGATGTTTAGCAAGGTTAGCTGGGATGTTTCTGTACCTCTTTATGTCTTTCAACATCACATTTTCTATGTGACTGTAGATGCTTTCTGTTAAGCTTAAACCAAGCAATCAGATAAGCCTTATTGTCTGAATGTGTACCAAGCTCCTGTTGGCATCATGCTTGCTGATGTCCTCTTTGTTAAGCCTAGCACCAGTTCACAAAGAGAGAGCACAACATGGGGTACTAAGAAGGCTGTCTCCTAGAGGCCACCATAGTACAATTTACTGTGCTACGGGATCAAGGCTTTTATCAGTAGGTAATAGAGAACTGAGAAAGTTGGAGGAGAAAATGACATAATTCCACTGGTAATTTAGGAAGACTAATTTGGCAGTAATGATGTAAGATGATGTGGGGAGACAAACCAGGCAGGGGGACTAATTAAAGGAAGCCACTGTGGAGAGTCGCAGTTGGAGAAAGGAGGGATGAATTTGTGTGTCAATCCAGTTCGTATGTGCTTTTGGATCCATTCTTCTCTCTTCCCTTGATTAGAAGGGAGCTGATTACTGCTGTATGTTTCCCAGCCTCTGTATCAGCTGTCAGCTGGCCTCCTGCTGATGTGGTCAGTGAGCAGCACTGGGGGTGGTGGGAGAGAGGGGGACAGGAAGGTGGAAGGAGCCAGTGATCATCCTTAGCTTTCTTGACCTTAGGTGACACTTCTGACAGCAGAGGGAGTTTCTCTGTGGCCCCCTCCTTGCTAAGCCCACCTTCTGCCCTTGACTCTCCAAGGCAGAAATTGTAGCAACTCGCGGAATGTTTCTCTGGCTTGTTTCATTATCTTTTGTTTGGCTTATCAGTTTTTCTGTCACCTTGACAGCCAAATTTCTGTGCGCAAGTCCTTCTGTTTTAAATAATTAGCTTCAATGTTCGCATTTCAAACCTGGCTGATACTGAAGGCTAGTAAGAATAGAAGAGATGAAATGCATACAGAATCTTCGAAGGCTGGATAATGACTGGAGGGAGGATAGTTCCTCTCAGGGGGTACTGAAGATGACTGCAGTTTTGTCTTATGTGTAACTGAGAGAATGGGAGTTTGAGTAAAGAATCAAACCCAGAAGGGAAACAACATCTTTCTCATGGCAACTTGATTGCATCTGAAATCTACCAAGTGATGTACCTGTGTGTGGGTCTATGAGGGCAGTTCCAGGAAGGATTAATTAAATGAGAAGATCTTCCCTTATAATGAGTGGAAACTTCCAGTGGGCAGTCCATATTTAAAGGGGTCTGAGAGCCAGGTGTGGTACACATGCCTTAAATCCTAGCACGTGGGAGTCAGAGCCAGACAGATCCCTGTGAGTTCAAGGCCCAACCTGGTCTGCATAGTGAGTTCCAGGACAGCCAGAGCTGCAGAGTGAGACTCTGTCTCTAAAAACAACAAACAAACAAACAAACCAACCAACAAACAAAAAGAGGTCTGAAGATGAAGCCGCTTGCTTGTCTGCCTTTGCTTCTTGCAGTATGTCTTTCTACTGCTGATGCTGTTCTTTGCTAACAGAATCCAGTTTCTCTGTGTTCGAATGTGGACTGAATACCTACGACTTTCAAGGTATTTTCTAGGCCGCTAACACCAGACTGGGGCTACTGAAGCATTCAGCTTCACAGACTGAACAGCTACTAGTTCTCAGCCTTCAAAGTGTATATATAATATTGTTGGGCTACCCAGCCCCTGCAGATTGTAAGCCACTCTAGTACATTACCGTAAATATATTTATCTTGCTTTATTCCATATCTGTAGAGAACCCTGCCTTATATGGACAGTGAATTCAGTTTGATGCATACTGAATGTTTGGATGGATATGCTTTAGATGGTGATGACGATCAAGCTGGGAGAGAGGGCAGAGGTAAGAGATTAGCCCGAGGTGTTATATGAGTAGAAGTGGTGGTAGAGCCTAGGGAAGCTGCTGGTGAACTTCTCTGGGTAGATGTGAGCGAGGAACTGTGTCACTAGACATCACAGTAGCCACAGGGCAAAGCTACAGCTCTGTTAACCAAAGAGTTTATTGGGCTTATTTACAGGAACACAGGGAAAAATTACTTACAGAAACACAGGTGACCAAAAGCAACCACATGACTTTTCCAGTCTCTCTCTCAAGTCTCACTCCAGCAGGGAATGCAACTTCCTCACAGCTCCAGAGATGGAGTACATCTTCAGATAGCCTTCCAGTTTCTGCATCTATATATAGATGGGGCAGAATTACACAGAATTACAGTTGGCAGGGATGTACACAAGGGAGCATCTGAACTCTCGGGCAAAAGTCTAAAGACCTACGCCTCTTCCTTGCATAAGGAGCTACCAACAGACCCATGCTTAAGGGCATCTGATGAGTAGTTGTGGCCGTTCTGATGCAGAAGGGAATGGCTACCATTTTCAGAGAACAGTGTTCTACAGTGAAATCTGCTTAGGTTGCCAGGAGAAGAGCAATGAGGAAAACAAAAGTTCAGGCATTATGTATACATGGGGAGAATGGGAGGAAGTAAGCTCTAGGGTCTTTGGAGGGAGGAGTAGATCCATAAGTCACAGTTCCAATACAAGAGGCATTATTCCAAGTGAAGGCAAAAATCTGAGAACGATGGGGATGCTTCAGTTTTCATAAAATTTGTTGCTAGCCCTAGTGGCTCCCTCAATGAAGATATCCCATTTCTTTCTCGCCCTCTCTGTCTTTCCTCCTTCTTGAGCATCTCTTTCCCGCATGTTCTCCTCCTCTCTCCCCTTTTCTCTTCCCCCTCCCCTTCAGCCCTTTCTTTTACCACCCCCCCACCCCCAATTTTCTCAGGAGATCTTGTCTGTCTCCCCTTTCCAGAGGTGTCCATGCATGTCTGTCTTAGGGTTCTTCTTGTTACCTTGCTTCTCTGGGATTGTGGATTATAGACGTTGGAGCACATTCTCTTTGGAGGGATACCTTGCTCAGATTAGATATGATGGGGAGGGCTTTGGTCCTGCCTCAAAGTGATGTGTCAGGCTTTGTTGTCTCCCGAAGGGGAGCTTTGCCCTTTCTGGGGGAGTGGATTAGAGGATTGGGGGGAGGGTGGGACAGAATGGGGGAAGGTAGTGGGAGCAGGGATGGCTGTGTGGAATGAGAAAAGATTGTCTTAAAAATAAATAAATTGTTAAACTTATTAGTAGCTTTAAGAAAAAATATGTTTCTGACTTCCTTGCTCATCTTCTCCCTCCTTCTGTTCCTCATTGGTACTTTGGGAGCTCAGTCCAGTGTTCCAGTGTGGGTCTCTGTCTCAGTCTCCATCCATCGCCAGATGAAGGTTCTATGGTGATATGCAAAATATTCATCAGTATGGCTATAGGATAGGATCATTTCAGGTTCCCTATCCTCA
>NC_022010.1:50178441-50181511 GCF_000317375.1 Microtus ochrogaster
AAAAAAAAAAGAAAAAAATACGTTATCCCAGTTCCTTAAATCATCACTCTGGCATGAAGTTTCCTTGGATACAATCAAGACACAGTCACAGACTGCTTTCCTTTTGAATGATTTCAGGGAGAATCCGTTTCCTTGCTTCTTCGAGGTCTTGGCAGAATTTACTTCCTTGTGGTTGCTAAGACTGAGATCTCATTTCCTTGCTGGCTCTTGCCAGAAGGCTTTCCTCAGATTCTAGAAGCTGCCGGTATCCTTCACCCCATGGCTTCTTTTCATCTTCCAAGCCAACAGCCACTAGTTGAGTTCTGCCTTGTCACTATTTCAAACTCCCTCTTCTTATTCTGTAACTTTATTTGGCCCTTCGCTTTAAAGGGCCCATGTGATTAGATATTTTTTCTCCAGACTCCTTTATTCACAATTTGTTTGCTCAGTTCTTCCTTTTTTTCTAGGAGATATAACTTCAGATTTTTATTCTTGGGCATAATTAGGGACTTATTCTTCTTCTTAGCAAAGATGCTAGACATTTCTTTTTCTTTTTTAGACCATTATGTTCATGGAACAAAAAGAATTAGTTGAATGAAAATTAAGAAAAGAATTTAGGATTTGTTGATGTCCATATATGATCTCTGGGATGAACACTTTTATAATGACATAAGTTAGAATGTTGATGGGGAGGATGTCCATACCTGCTGTTTAGGGATAAATACTTCCATGAAGTGATGAGGACAGACAGTTTTCTGGTCTTAAAGAAATATGGGGATAGATAAGAGACAGAATAATTCATGCATTAGTCAGTGACAGAGGGTTGTAATTATGTGAGGTATTGTATAGAAAATAGTCATCACAGTGACTTGTGGGTGGTCTCAGCCCCTGTTTACAAAGTGTGGCCTTTTCTCTCCACAAGTTTAGTAATGATGTTAGTCCATGATGTAGGATGTCCTTCTATATATGTGTTGTTTTATTGGTTGATGAATAAAGCTGTGTTGGCCTATGGCTTAGCAGAGTGAAACCGGTGGGAAATCCAAACAGAGATAAAGAAAGATTTAAAGAGATGCCACGTAGCTCTTGAAGAGAAGGACTCACCGGAACTTTAGGAACCTTACCGGTAGTCCACAACTTGATGCCAATACACAGATTAATAGAAATGGGTTAATTTAAGAAGTAAGAGCTAGTTAGGAATATGCTAGAGTCATTGGCCAAACACTGTTGTGATTAATATAGTTTCTGTGTGATTATTTGGGCCTTGGTGGCCAGGTAAAAAATGAGCAGTCTCCATTTCCAGTTCACATTTCTATTTCTATGATGAAATACAAAGGCTGGGTTCTTATAATTACAAAACGTTGATTCTGCTCATAGTTTTTGAAGGTTTAAGACAATAGTGGCATCGCTGGTAAAGATGTCACAGTGCATGTATACAATGGTGGCAGCACCTGCAGAGGAAAAGAAGTCACTGAGACAGACAGAAAGCAAGAGTATGATTCAGGGGTTTGGCTCTGGCTGTTGTAATATCTTGTTCTCATGAGAACAAAGCAACAAAACCACTAGGGAAAGGGTGTAAATGAAGAAAATGGAAGCGCAGTGGCCATCCTTTGGATGTACCATGACCAGAGCAGAAACCATTCCATTTGATGTAGGTGGTACTCACTCAGGATGTTTCGTTCTTTGTTGCAGCATTCTTGAGGCTCTTGTATAGTCTGCTAAACACACAATGTGAATACATTAAAATTGAATAACAAGCCTTAATATGGCTTTTCTTGGTGAATTTCCCTTCTTCAGTTAAGATTACTCTTAACATTGTTTTTCAATTAAAGTATTTCATGTGTGAAGGAGCTAATTTCTGAAATAAGTTGACTTGTGTGTTTCCTATGCTGACATTGTTGAAGACAAGAGTTTTGAAGATGGTACCGAAAAGACAACACCCCAAAATACAAATCATTAATCCAGGTATGAAAACAATACAATTGAAGACTCAGGTTTATCGGATCTTTATGAATACTGAGAGTCTAGCATTGTGGCATTGTGGGCACAAGCATAAATGGATTGAGGTCTTTCATGAATGAAGGGTGTGGAAGAAGATCTCATTTGAGAAGCAATATCACTGGAAAATTTATGATGAGTTTCAAATCGCTGAGAATATTAGTTCTTAGTAAGGCCATCAAGAGGGCCACAGCTAGAATGAGGTGAAAGCTATGACCAGTCTTCTAATTCCTCAGCTTAAATTGTTCCACTGTATGAGCCTACATGTGACTTTCTTTGCTATGTGTTTTACCAAGAAGAAGAAATAAATCACTTTGTGAGGTCTGCTGGAGCAAAATAACTCACCTCCATGGAATTTCTGCTATCCTACATTTCATTTTTCCCCCTCTGAGAACCTATTATATCAACCCATAGTGATTGTCTTTGACTATAAAGCAAAGAATTTAATAGACTTAATTTCTTTTCACAGAAAATTTCTCAAGTGGAAACTTTTCATGCCTAACTCTTGCCCCTCAATTGTGAAAGACATTGTTCAACAGTATTGTAATCATATTTGAATTAAAGATGATTTAAGATCAAGTGTCTATTTGGTTCTAGGTATGTTGTTAACTAAAAGCAGTTTTCCTTTAATTGGTAAGTACTTTAAACTGTCTTGCCCATTGTTTTTCTTTTGATTTAGACTAAGATTTTATTTAAAGGAGCTAAGAAGGATAGGGTACCGAATTAAATCATGCCTTTTAGAGTAAGCATGTGTTCTGAAACTAGAAAGTGTCTATGAGAGAGGGAAAGGTATTGAAGACAGGGTGGAAAGCAGTAGAATGTAGGACGTGTAAGGTGTGAAAGTAGAAGGAAGTGATAAGGCTGGATTACGAGGTCTGGAAAATGGAGGAAGAGTGGGGGAACAGAAAGGAGAATCAACAAAGATGGTGTGGTGTGTGTGTTAATAAAGACCCAAAAATAGGCCTAGAGAGATGGCCAAGTAAGTAAAAATGATTACGTCCAAGCCTGATGACTTCAGTTCAGTCTCTGGATCCACAGTGAAAGAAAAGAATTGACTCCTTCAGTTTGTCCCCTGACCTCCACACACACTGTGGCA
>NC_022010.1:50181809-50201835 GCF_000317375.1 Microtus ochrogaster
CTTAAAGAAAGTAAAAATAGAAGTAGAATGGCGTACAATATAAGAGTTTGATATTTTGGATGATAGATAACCGATAAAAGGAAATAAGAAACCATGAATAAGGGAAGATACTCTAATTCAGAATTCACTTTTCTGTGTTTCCTGTTTGGTTTATAAAGAAACACTTTATTTCTATAGTTAAAACTTTAGCAAACTGGAAGTTATGAAGTGTTCTTCCTGATTATATTCATGTCCAATTGTTCTAAATGTTACTTGGTTGTGCTTAAGCCAAACACTGAAATTTAGATCCTTATGAAGAGGCATTGTGTCACTTTTAAAACAAAAGCAGTACATGTCAATTGATTTTTGTTTTAGTTGATATACAATATTAGTTTAACACATCCTGAATATAATCTGCACTAGAATGTTATATACCACCCACAAAAAGTGAATGCTTGTGTTGCATGTTACACACAAGTCACCAGAGCATCACCTTTCTCCCAGGAGAGTATAGAGTGTTGTAAGGGGCTGAAACTGAATGGGCAGGTCAGACAGAAAACACACAAGTTGTCCTAGGATGATGCCTCGCATAATTCATTTGAAATTCATCAGGTATGTTTTTGTTTCTCTAACATCAAGCAACCACAAAATCTTTGCTGGTTCATTCCAAACATGATGGGGGTTATGGTGCTAGAGAAGTTGGTGACCAGTAGTTGCATCTTCACTATTGAATAGTATGCTTAATTGGAATAGAACGATTATAACACTATTTCAAAGTGCCACAGAGTAGCCATGAAACTGACCATTTTACCAATCATAAGTGGCCACTATGTTCATTTACATTTTTTGGCTACTGTCACTAGTGTCCAAACACAGACCTATTCTTACCCCATAAAACTGAGACTGTAAGCCCAGTAGATCAGAATGCTTTATACAGTTTCCACTGATAACTCCTTTTGTCCTTAAAGACAGAGGTGGATGGAGGAGGAAAGTACTGAGAGAGATGGAAATGGGGGGCATTTTATGGTCAGGTAAAAACCTGATGCAAGGGAAGCTCCCATGAGTCAAACTCCTAGCAATAGTGACTACTTAGCCAGAACTGGTCATCTCCTCTGATCGTTGACTACCCCAATTGCTATCAGACATCCTTCAACCAGAAACTGAGGAAAACAGATGCAGAGGCCCACAGCTAAACATTAGGCTGAGCCTGAGGAATCCTGCTGAAGAGAGGGATAAAGGATTGCAGGAGCCAGAGGGGTCAAGGGCATCATAAGAAAACCCTCAGAAACAACTAACCTGGTTCACAGGAACTCACAGGTCTAAACCAACAACCACAGACCCTTCATGGGACTGACATATGACCTCTACATGTATGTGACAGTTGTGTAACCTGGTCTATTTGTGGGACTCCTAATAGTGGGAGCAGGGGTTGTCCCTAACCCTTTGACCAGTTCTTGGGAACTTATTCTTTACACTGGAATGCCTTGCCAAGCCTTAACGCAAGTGGAGGTGCTTAGTCCTACTGCAACTTCGTTTGCCATGCTTTGTTGATATGCATGGAAGACCTGCCTTTTACATATAAGTATGCATATGCTTATTAAAATTAAAGCCATGCAACTAATGAGATGGATGTGACTACATTTTTAAATAAAAGTTGAATCTTGGGCGAATATTTGATATGGCAAGACACAGAACATTTTCGAGGTTATTTAGATTGATAACATTTTGATTTCCTAACTCAAATCTGATAGGGATTGCACCGAATCTGATGATTACTTGGGTAGTAATGGCCTCTGACCAATATTGGATTCAAAACCATGGACTCAAGATTATTTTCATTTATTTGAGTCTTTAGCTTTCTTCCCCAACATTATAACCACAGAGCCTCTGCATAGAAGCCATTTTTCTCCTTAGTTAAGTTTATGCCTATGTTTTATTTTTTTGGTGCAATCTTAAATGATATATTTTCCAATATTCAAATTTTACTCACAATTGCATTGTTGATGTTGAAAAGCTAATGACTGAGTCTGATGATGATTTTGTATCCCAAAGTTTTCCAAAATTTCTCATCTATAATGTTCTTATTGAAAGCTTCAAGTTTTCTATACATAAAATAATATTATGTATGAGTGATAATTTTACTGATTTTTTTACATATACATATATTTGTTTATTGGAAAATGAATTTTGAATGCTTTCTTACTTTTTCCTATCTAGTTGCTTTGGCTAGGATTTCCAGTATTTTGTTGAATAAAGTATTTAAGGTGTCCACTCCTGTATAAGTTCTGGTTTTAGAGGTAAAGACTCTCAGTCTTTTCCCATGGAGTATGTTTCTTGTCAGTTTTTCACAATCCACTTTTGCTATGGTGAGAGGATTTCTCTCTTTCTCTAATTTATTGAGTTTCTATTATAAAAGTTACAGTTTTATGAAGCTTTTCCCCATTGATTGAGATGTTTATGTGGTTTTATGCTTTCTATATTTTTCATTTTTCATACTGTTGACTTTTATGAAGCATATTACACTAATGATTTTTCATGTGACGAACTCTCCTTGTTTGAAGGAATAAATCTTATTTAATTATGGTATAGAATCCTTTCAGGTTGCTCATATTTTCTTGAGGACTTTTGATGTAGCTAAGACTGTTCTCATAGAAGAAGAAACTGAGACTTGAGATGAAATGTGATCTCTGAGAGAATTATACTTTTGGCTACTGTTGGTAGTGTCTAGATCAGTGGTTCTCAACCTATGGGTCACAACGCTTTGGTGGGGGTCAAATAACCCTTTCGCAGGGATTTCATATCAGATATCCTAACTATCAGATATTTACATTACAACTCAAAAGAAAACAAAATTATAGTTATAAAGTTCCCACAAAATAATTTTATGGTTAGGGGTAGCCACAACATGAAGCAATGTATCAAATGGATACAGCATTGAAAAGGTTGGGAGCCACCAGTCTAAATCACAAGACTCTTAATATTATTAGGTATTTTTAACTGGTTTGATTTTGGAATGAGCAAAATGCATTAAATTTGAGGAGATTGATTGTTCTTAACTTGTTGGTACAAAGAATTCACTTGGAAAAAGGTTATAAAAGTGGGTAGGAGGAGCGATAGTTAATTAACATTAAAGATGTTCAAAAAGCCACATTTAAACTTACTATTTTAGAATGTATATAAGATGTATAATACACATAAATTTCATATGTATGTGCATGTTTATATGTACATATATATATTCATATATTTGTTTAATTAGACTCACTCTATACAAGGGATAATTCTCCTCTCATAAGCTGCAGTCTGCCAAATAAGAAGCCCAGTGCCAGGTGTAGGATACCTCTCTTACAGTTGTTTGAATTGGCATTGCATTTGTATTTTAATAACTAAAGCTTGCCTGAAGATCAGAGAGTAAAACAGCCCCACCGGTCAGTCTTACAGACTAGGCAGTGGTAACACACCTTTAATCCCAGTAGCCACACCATTTTGTCATAGAAACCAGGTGGTGCATGCCTTTAATCACAGTGATGCACTGCTTTAATTCCAGAAGTAGAGAGGGTTATAAGATGGGAGAAGACAGCTCTTAGACACAGTCTTGTTCTGAGATTCCTGGAGGCACAATGACCATTTCACACTGAGGTCGAGATAAAAGCCAATGGCTGGCTGTTTTGCTTTCCTGACCTTCAGGTTGAACCCTAATTTCTATCTTGAGTTTTTATTAGTTGTTCTTATTTGTTGGCCTAGGGGTGTTTGGGAGACTCCACAAATAATACCTTATATAGACTATTGCCGTCGCTCCTGGTTGCCCACCAAATACAATGGTGAGACTCATTGTTGATGACACCACACAAAAGTGTGGTCACAAAATTGGTCACTAGTCATGGCAAAGTCAAGCTGATATTGATTTGGATGCTTTTTCCCATCTGGCTATCTTTCATAGTGCTGGAAAGTGCTATGTGGGCTTCTGGGGCAGCCAAGTCATCAACAAATTCCCTAACTGTGAACCCTCTGTTCTAGAATCCTGGCCAGTTTGGAAAGATATACACATCAGTATAATGGTGCCATGAATGTTGTGGAGTTAACCAACCAACCGCTTTTTATGATCACAGGAAGAAACTTACCTGGTGTGGTTAATATGGCCAAGAACTTATGCTAGGGACCTCCTAGAATCTAAAAGCGAATCAGCTACAATTATTTTGCTAAGTGAAGACAGTATCACACTACCTTTATGATATCCAAAGATTAGTGAAACTCTCAGAAAAGAAAAGGTTTCTTTTTTCACCCCCAGTATTCTGTATTTCAGTATTCAGTCATATCCCTACCTGAGAAACTAAAGATGGTAGCTTCTGGGGGAAGGAGAGTCAGTTTTCTATAAAAGTGTGGTTTCTGGTATGTCAACCTTGTTCCACTGGATGGTCCCATACCCATGAATATTCGGGCATCACAAGGAAGCTGGGTGGTGTTGGAAACTGGACCTGGAAGGAATTAGCAGAAGGAGTTGGTGGGTGAAAATGATCAAAATAGACTAAATGCTTGTATGAAAATCTCAAGAATTAATAAAATTATTATATAAAAATACTGAAGTTTCCATCTCCCAGATACACTGATTACCTGAATTAATGTATTTTGTGGTGGCAAAAAAGTTTCAGGGCAAGGCAGTTTTTAGTGTGTTCCCAGTTGAACACTTAGATGTAAGCATGGTAACTATTGGCAAACACCTGGGTGTGGTGCTTTGAAGTCACAGGTAGGTCTGTAGGATGGGCTCCACTAGCCACCCTCAGGTATGAAGTATAACTGTGACTTTTAGCAACATGAAGAAATATCAGGGGGATGGCAGTGGGCACTAAAGAATTTTAAGCTATTAAATTGGAAAGTACCTGGTTCAAGATTATTATCACGTGAGTAGTGCCTTTGTGACCACGTTATAATCAAGCATCAGAGGGAAATGGCTAGTGTGGAAGAAAAGTCCACTCAGATGGCAGCAAAGCTCCTTTCACACTGAGAGAAAAATCTAAGCTTGCTGGCTAAGAGCTATACTCACTACAGGGAAGTTGCCAGTAGCAATACAACTGAACTTACATAATGGAATTATTTTCTTACAAATCCACGTAGTCTTTAATTTCCTATAAAATTTCCTTACTGTCTCTGAAAAATATTTGTCCTCAAACAAAATCGTTCCAAAATTCTGGCCCTATTAAAGGCAGATCTTGCCCTACTGATTTATTTTAATAAGGTTTTTAAAGATGAGGAAAGTTTCATTTTGTAGACCTTTATGATGGACTGGATTAAATAAAGTTTTATTTTATGGGCTGCTGTGTTGCCTTGTTTAATTGATTTATGTGCACTGTAGAGAGTTTTATGTAATATAGAGTACAGGTGTAACATTTATAATTGATGAAATACAATGCTTGTGACCATCCATATAAAGAAGCTGGGCACCAAGCCTTGCTTAAGAGCGGAAACCAATTTTATAAGATTGCTTTTATGGGAAGCTAAGATTTAAGTTATTTCTCCTAGGCTTATAGGATCAGATTCTGTAAATAAGCAGGTGATCAGCATGAGATCTCTCTCTGACTTTTTATAAAGGACAGGGCAAGATGCACAGTTTTAAACATTTTCCTACTTACAATATTTTCTGGATTTATTTTTAAGTCATAAAAAGGTCAATTAACTTTTTAAGGCCTCAGACTGTGCACTTGAGTCATTAACTGAGGAGCGAGTATTAACTGAACATCTATTGTGGATTGTCTATTTGGAAGAGCACACACAGAGATGAAAGTGTCCAGACTCCAACACGGTAAGAAAGGCAGGTTGTTATAATGCAAGAGACGATGTGGTCAGCATAAAAGAAATATAATTCGAGTATAAACTTAAAGGAACCATAAAAGTTTTAATTGCCCCTTTTAGACAAAATACTGTATACACTGGGCGTTGGAATATTTTAAGAAATGAGATGAGGTAAGACAGTCCAAGCTGAGAAAATGGCATGAGGAAAGAAGGTAAATGGGGAGGGTATGGTGAGTTTGGGGTACAATGAGGAGCCTCATTTGCTGTAACACAGAGGAACTATGGATCAGTAAATGATATGGGTTTTAAACATAGGAATATTAGTAACTGGAGTCAAGGTATAGGGAGGTTAGGTAAGGGCTGGCTTGCAGCATGGATTTGTAGTAAAAGCAAGGTGAGGAGGGAAACAACATTTTGTTGGAGCATCACAAATGGGAGGAAAGAGAAGAGAAGGGAGGTTGGAAACACCTCATAAGGCTCAAACATGTCTTAGCCTGCTCCAGCTGTCTTTGACGCTTGTACCGTGATTGACAGGGTGGTCTGATTTTAATCTTGGCGACAGCAGTATTCTGCCCAGAACTCCAGGTAGATGGAATGTAGTTCTGTCTATATTCTCAGGAAAGCATAAGAAAAGGGAAGCCCCCCCCCCATTTCCTTAGAAACCCTTAGAAAACAGTGCACTTTGAGGGTTAGTGACTTGGGGAAACTTCTTCAGACTGACAAGCTCAAATCCTAAAAAGCCCCTGTGGCTCCTGCAGAGGCTGTACACAGGACACCAGCATTGAGTTTAATGTACCCTGAGAGCCTCCGCAGCTTTGTGGATGGCACAAAATCAATACAGAGTCATGCCCACTTTCTAAAACATGTACCAAGGAGGAAGATACAAGTTCTACAATCCCAAATATTCTCATTGCCTGCCTTGACTCAATGATCAGTTTCTGATAATGCATTAATTATTGAAACCACAGTCCAGTGTGAAAAGCCCCTTAACAATGAAGTCTTTTGCCATAGGCTACTTTGGATATCCTGAGTTAACCTGCATAATATGGAAAGTTCTGGGTGCTTCAAGTACAAGAAATCCCCCACACCAAGATCTTCTGTGCTCTCATTGGTTGCCTTCATTTTCGAAGTATGTCCCTCAAAGTCTCATGAGGAGCAAAATAAAGATGACGGACCGGGTTGAGTGATTATTCTTAATTTTTCCCATCCTATTTTTCTGTTTATTCTTACTTTCAAGTTTAAGTTTACTGGTCTCCTGGGGCCTTGGATGTGAAAAAAATTCCCTCTCTACTTGTATCTCGAGAGGGTTGGCTAGAGATAGACTTATGCGTGATTGGAATGATGAGTAGCTCTCAGCTGTCACTACTGTCCCCTCTGGCTAACAGGGAATGAAACTCAAAGACAATTTTAAAAACAGCAAAAAGGGTTAGCAAAAGTTCTCAGAGGCAGCAGCCATTTCCACAGGAAACGGAAGAGACGACTTTCAGCTGGGTTTGGAAAGTCTGTCTTAGGCCCTGTATTTTCACTTTTCCTGCCCTCTGCAGGGAAGATTTGTGTAAGAGGCTGTAGTGGGAGAGGGGGCAGCCAGTGCTGCTGATGCTCCAGGGGATTTAGCTGGGGTCTTTCTAGCTTTAAATGTGACCAGTCCTCAACTTATCCTTTTAAAGTACTCAGACTGTGCAAAGTGACCATGACATAACATAAGCCATCCCCGTATGGGGCAAGAGAATAAGAGCTCACAGTGCAGAGTGAGGAATTTCAGTTATATGACCACACTTTTTATGGTGAAGATTGTTAAACCTTCTGGTGAATTAAATATTGTCATAAGTAGTCTCCTGAGTGGGGCTTTACCCAAGAATCTGAGACCAATGGAAAACTATTCTTGTATCTATTTCTTAAAATTCGGGGTTGGAAAACTCTGCCCGTGGGCCAGCTGACCCATGTTGGGACATGAGAAGAGAGAAAGCGGCAGGGGACGAATGATCTTTATCTCCTTCAGGGCCAAGAGCCCAGTGACAAGAAAACCTCTTACTAAATTCTATCTTTTAAAGTCTCCACCTCCTAACAGGACTGCTAAGGGCTAAGATTTAACATGTGGTCCTTTAGGAGACACCCCAGATAAAACTGTTACAAGAGGATGGGCAGCCATGTCAGTTCTTCTCACGCTGTCCACAGTTGCTCCTGTGCTACAGGGACAGAGAGAAGTTGGAACAAAAAATACTGTGCTGATAAGTTATATGTTAACTTGACATAAGCTAAAGTAGTCTGAGAGGGGGGAAATCTCATTTGAGAAAATGCTCCCTTACGATGGGGTTGTAGGCAAGTCTGTAGGGCATTTTCTTAACTGGTAATCGATGGGAGAGGGCCCAGACCATTGTGGGTGGTGCCACCCCTGGACTGGTGATCCTGGTTTCTATAAGAAAGCAGGCTGAACAAACCACGGCGAGCAAGCCAGCAAGCAGCACACTTCCATGGCCTATGCATCAGCTCTTGCTTCTGAATCCTGACCATGTTGCATGAGTTTCTATTCTGACTTCCTTCCTTCAATGATCAATAAAAGTGTTACAGAAGTGTAAGCCAAATAAGTGTTTTCTTCCCCAAGTTGTTTTGATCATGGTGTTTCATCTCAGCAATAGTCATCCTAGCTAGGACAGATGCAGAGCCCGTGGCACAAAATATAGAGTGTGGCTGTCTGTTTATAGTGGCTATGCGGAATGTACACAGATTTCCTCCCCGTCCTTGTCATCCTCTCTTCGCCTCTCCCCTTCTTTACTTTCTTAGCACTCTACCAACAAACTAAATTTCACTCCCTGCCTAACACTTCAGAGCTTTCTAAGAGCTTTTATGCCTACTATTTCATTTGACCTTTATACCGACTCTGCGTGATAGGTACAGAAAAATATTCCCTTTTTAAATTCTAAATTTTATTAAAACTATAGATCTTCAGAATAGGATGCTCAATGAGACCCATAAACACAGCAAAACCATATAAAACTAATCACTGCATTGCTTAGGAGCAGATACATATGTGATAAAAGCAATAAATAGCAAGAGAAAATTTACAAAAATCAGGAAATTGATTATGTCTAGGGAGGATAAAAGCTTCGCTTGTGCTAGCAAATACTTTCCCTTGGGTGACCTGAAGGACAAATGCTATTCTGAAAATCATATATGTACTTTTTGTGTATGTGGTAGAAATCACAATAAACATAAAATTAAATCTATTTTTCTTTCATTAGCTCGATGACACAAGTCATTTCTTTTTGAGGCTACAATGTTTCTGCTTTGATCTCTAAGTGCTGAGATTACAGGCATATGCCGACACTCAACTAGCACAATCCATTTCTGGTAATAACACTAATAATATCCCTCCTCCACCAGACTGACTGTGTAGGGCCTTTCGGGGCCAATATTGTCCACTCTGGTTCACTCCTTGGCAAGTGACAGGCCACCAGCCAGATCTCTCACCCCACATCCCAACAGCAATGGCTTTCCGGCTCAACCCATTCAGTTGTGTGAGATCAGCGGGGCAGAAGATGGAGACCAGTCCTTGTCCCTTTAGTCCCAAAGGCTGCTCCATGGAAAGGAACTGAGAGAAATGAAAGAAACTTCTAGCACTGAAAACTTAAGTACTCAGAGCCGACGATGAGTCACAAGAGAGCCTGTCATGTGTTTTTCATAATGTTCCATATGACTCTGGATCCAGTGCATGTAGATGCTCATGCCAGGTGTTCTTGGGTCATTTAATGATTATCGTGAAACCATGAAGGATGATGTCAGAGTAGAGGTGTAGAGCCGGGGCCAGCCTAGTCAAGGTTCTGAGATTCCTGTGGATATCCAGAATAATTTGAGCCTTTAGGGGTCTGGTTCTTCTCCTTGGCAGTATACTGGGCACATTCAGAATTTTTGTACTTGATCTTTTGGTCCACAAAACTGGCAAGGTGTCTTCACATCCTTCTGTTCCCTTAGTGTACAACACAGGGCATGATCATGGTAAATGCCAGGAGGTGGAAGGCATGGCTGACTCAGTAGTCCTTCATATCTAACTAACTCAGGCCCTCTTCGTCCCTGGAGCCATCTGTGCAGCCTCTGTGCTTCTCAGCATGTCACACACAACAGCATGGTCTTTGGCATAGAATAATGGAGGTTGAGCCTGGCCACTGTCTTCCCTTTTTGGTGTGTCCTTTTTCTTCATTCATCTGCTTGGTTTATTTCAGTACTTACTAGATTATTAGGTGTTACACTCTCATTGAACCCATGCCCTTCAGAAAGCCTTTATGTTCTTTATCTTTAGGAGCTCTTTATTTCTCCTGGGCTTGATACTGTCTCAGTGTGGTCTCGTTAGCATAGGAATCAAACCTGAGTCACCTTCTTCTGAGTCATCATTTATTATAGGACTGAGCTCAGGTTGATATCTATATCTGTTTCTGTATCTGTATCTATCTATCTATCTATCTATCTATCTATCTATCTATCTATCTATCTATCTATCTATCTATCTATCCATCCATCAATCGATCGTACCATCTTAGGGAAGAAACCCTCCTCTGTGACAGGTCATGGTTGAGATCTCCGTCTCTGGATGTCTTGTTCTGAGTTCTTTTATTTTTATTAGTTTGCTACTCAGTAAAATGACCTGCGGACTCCAGAAAGTGAGTTCTGAACTACTGCATGAGTTGCCTAGACACTCATTATTCCCCAACACCATAAAGGATACAGTGAGATGGTCCTTTAATATTGGAGACCGGGACTTGTGGGTCCAGATACTTCTGCCTTGTGAACAGGAAATTACAATATAAACCTGTCTTTCACTGCCCAAGGTCTATGTCTCTTCTTCTGTCTCCTGGTCACCCAGAAAATAGAGCCCAAATCAAGAACTAAATACTGATGTTTTATATGGGAGGTTCAAATCCAAGTAGAATAGGAAAGTGTGGGACAAAAAGAAGTAATCCAAGGAGATACATTTCTTAGATACTCACTATTTCAAGACCAGAGTTGCATAGTCAAAGTGTGTGTATCTCCTAGCTACTTGGGAGATCTCCCAACAGACTGTGCTCTTGGGCAGAAGTAATGTTAAGTTTCAATTCATGGAAAGGAGAAAAAGTCGAATGTCTCAATCCAGAACTCATTTTCCATTTTTCATTAGTGAAAACTTTACTCTGGCTATTTTTTTTTTAACCTGGGATGTCTAGATTGCTGCATCTTCTTGGATGTCCTGTGGTAGAACATTCCATTTAAGTTGGGTGGAGAGACAAGTGAGCGTGATTCCACCTCTCACCTTGTGTCTGAGTGCTGCAATGGCTGTGAGCACTGAGGAAAGTCTAAGAAGCTTGCTGGTCCATGGTCACGAGAGATGAGGAGTCTGATGACGTCAGAGATGGAGGAGTATCTGAAACTGACTTTGACTTTTGCTTATCCATTGTAACTAGTGAAGTCTGGCAAAGGGCATAATTAATACATTTTCCCTCCCTCTCCTGCCCTGCTGACTTCCTCTGGCAAGCTCCTGAGAGTCCTTCCCCTTCACTGTCCTCGCAGGAGCTGACCGTTGATCTCATTTCCACTGAAATTAGAGAGCAAAGCCTTAGAGGGACAAACACGTCTGCAGTGGTATCCAGCTCCTAATTGGCAAAGAATTAGTGATCTAGAGAAGATATTTAGGGGTCTTAAGAACTGATAAGATAACAGTCCACTAGGGTTAGAGGAACCGGTTCTTCAGCTCTTGATCCACACATTTTGCCACGTAGCTTTATGACTTGTTTCTCAAGAAGGGAGCATAGCTTTTATTCTCTGAACTTGGGCTTGGCCCTTTGATTTGCCTCGTTCAATGATGTCTGTAGTCTACCCAGGACTTGAATCCTGTGTTTTAGGTGTAGTGACTGAAGCAGAAAATAATTAGGATAGTCTGTGACCTGAGAATAAGGAGAAAGAAGCAGAATAGAGTCCCGTGGCTTGTAGTACGAAGCAGTGTAGCTTCAGCCCAAAGTGCAGAGCCTCTTTGCTGGATCCAACCCAGATGAGCCAGTGACCAACTGACCAGTTGATTTGTGGATACAATGGGAAGTGAATGAAGTCCTGAGTGGATGTGCATTGTTAATACAAGCATGACTGTGTCAAGGACCCCATGGCAGTGGACATCCTTCCCAGTTCAGGTTCAGGGGATAGGCCAAACCTTCCCTTGGCCCAAGCAGAGATGTTGACAGTGTATGCAGAAAGTATCTACCACACCTTCCTCCTCAGGCTTGATGGCAGCATGAATCAGTTCACAGATGATCTCTACTCTGATTAACTAATTCCCTCCTTGTTCAGGTACGTGTAATAAAGGTACTGAGTTACCTGGCTGCTCCCTCAAACCTGTTGCGTGGGTCATCTGTCATTGCTTCTCTGTCTACTCTATTGCTGTGAATGTGGGGTTTAATTGCTCTGACTGTACAGTTCTAAGAACAGGTCCTAGGGGACCCACATATCCTGGGAGATCAGTGCTGTGGCTTCCCACTTCTCAGTGCTTTTTAGGACAAATTCATTCACTTGCAGTCTTATTGTGGTACCAGGGAATCCTCCTTGTTATTTTCCAGACCAGAGGCACATCATTACTGATACACACACCATTCCAAAGTCGATCTTTCTTTCTGGTTTGGACATTTTGAACAAGCGCTGTCTCTTTTTATTTCAAAACCTCCGTGGAGCCTTGCAGGCCAGAGATGCCAAGATGTCTCAGTCTGTAAATGTACTCATTCCTTCAGCTTTCTTTTTCTTTCCATCCCTACCCTTTGCCATCCCTGTTCATAGTTACTTTTTAATCTCACGTGTTGAAACTCTCCATGGCTTCAAAGAGGGCTTTTCCTGGCCTGGTATGAACTCAGACAGTAAGCACAGCTTCTCAGGGAGTAGTGTGAAGGACTGAAGGACCAGTGTTTTGGAAGCCTCCATGATGGAAAGAACAAGCCCTACCTCCTCCCTTTCCCACAAGCCCCTCCTTCCTCTCCTGGTATCCTTTGAGGGCTGGATTCATTCATGAACATCTTTCTCTCTCTCTTTTTAAAAAAAAAAACAAATCAACAAAATTGGAGAGAGCTCTAGTATTCCTTTGCAAACACACCTTGAAGAAACAGTCTCTCTTTATTCCAGTTCTTGAAAGTTGAAACTAAACCAAAAATGTCTATTCATATTTCTAATTTTAGGGTCAAATTGTATTTGGATTTGGTATATCGAATAATTTTAGGTACAAAATACTTGGGAATGACTTAGATAGTTTGCATATGGTATGTGGCATATGTGGAATTTGTTAGACTTCTGAAGCCCAGAAAGCATTTTAAAAGCCCATTCTCTTTGGGTTATACAGGCTGGTGCTTCCAAGATTCTAACTGTGGAAACTGGCTTGGCTTTTTTTTTAAATCCCAGATGAGAGAGATTGTGTGATGAGAATGTTCTTTCTGCAGTAAGAAATGTCTGGGCAGCCACTCCCACCAGCCCAGGCTCTGACTCATCATGCCTGCTGGCCACTATGTAAAACCTTGGGATGTAGAACAACAGTGAACTCTGGACACAGCTGATGATGCCCTCTGCATCTAAACATTGGGAGTCTTTCAAGAATTTTTAAGTTACCTTCTTATTTATTTGTGCTGTCTCCTCTTGAGGATTAACCTCCAAAGCCCTGTTTCTTCTGGAAAGAACTCTTTCCCTCTTGCTGAAAGCCTGGGAACACTCTGATCGGTTGCGTGCCTGCAGTTGCTGCTCTTAAGATGGGCATCAAAAGCCTGGTAGGTCACCCTGGCAGAGGTTCTAAACAGCAAACAGGTACTTTGTGTGGCACAAAGTCCTCAGCACATAAGACCTCGTCCAAGAATGCTGTGACTGGAGGTAATTTCCCCAATACAGGTACTCAGCGTGGCTTTAAATAAGAGACTGAAAACAGAGGGTATGGTTGAGAACAGTTACTGCAATTCAGGCCAATGTTTCCCAAGGTGAATTTAGGTAATGCTACAACCACAGGGGCCTCATGGTCTTTTTTTAAATCTCCCCCTTGGAGATTCTCAGGGCATGGAAGCGCATTACACTCTGAGAGGTTTTCCAGCAGGTGTTTGTACCTATTTAACACAATGTTTCCCAAACATATTTGACTACAGAACTATCTTCATGAATAGTACCATGGTAGTTTGAATATAATTGGCCCCTATAAGCCCACAGGGAGTGTAGTAATAGGAGCGGCGGGGCTGCATCCCCAGAACCCCGGCCGCACCCCGGCCGCCTCCGGCTAGCTTTACCCGAAATAATTACACGGACACTGTATTCTTTTAATCACTGCTTGTCCCATTCTCTTCTAGGCTAACTCTCACACCTGGACTAGCCCATTTCTAATCATCTGTGTGTAGCACCCCAAGGTGCGCTTACCGGGAAGATTCTAGCCTACGTCCATCCTGGGTCGGAGCTTCATCGCGTGTGCCTCAGAGAGCAGAGCTCTTGCCTCTGCCCGCAAGTGGAGAGCATCTTGTCTCTCTGAGGCATCTGCCCCCTCGAGGAGAGCTGTCGAGTCTGACCTCACTTCCTCTTCCGCCCAGCATTCTGCTCCTCCCATCTACGTTCTAACCTATCAGGGCAAGCAGCTTTTTTATTTAATCAACCAATGACCTTCCTCCATCAAGGGAGTGGCACTATTAGGAGGTGTGACTTGGTTGGAGTAGGTACGACCTTGTTGGAGGAAGTGTGTTACTGTGGGACTAGGCTTTGAGCTCTCCTAAGCTCAAGCTATGCCCAGTGACACAGTTCACTTCCTGTAGCCTAGGGACCAAGATGTAGAACTTTCAGCTCTTCAGCACCATGTCTGCTTGCATGCCCCCATGTGTCACCATGTCATGTTGATAATTGACTATACTTATAGAACTGTAAGTTAGCCCCAATTAAATATTTTCCTTTATAAGAGTTGCCATGCCTGGTGTCTTTTCACAGCAATAGAAACCCTGACTGAGACAAGTACCATTAACAAGGGGTGGTTATAGCACAGAAGAAAAGGAGAAAAGAAAGTGGACAATGTTGAGGTCCAAGTGTTTCCATGGGAAGGAAAGGAATGGACACATATTGGCAGTGAGAGGGAAGTTGAGATTGTGAAGGCCAATTTTTGACACATTAGAGTTCCGATCAGCATGTGAGTGACTGAATATGCTCCAAATTTCAGTCTTTTTAATATCTACCCTACTAGTCCAAATTAAAAATAACAAACCAGGGCCCAGACCCAATTTATTCAGAGGTTCATAATGTTGCTTGGACAGGAAAGACTCTCCATGGAATATTTTAATTGGCTCAGCCAAAATTTCTATCTACTATATTTTATTCCATTTCCAATTTAGTAGTCTGACAGAGCTATAGTAAGTCAAATATTATAATTAAAAAAGGAAGAGAGAATTGCCAGTTTTCCCCTCAGCTGGGACAGATATTAGATATTTTTTATGCTTCAACTAAGATGGCTTTTATCAGTCACTCCCTGAGGCCTCGGGGTCATCCCTGCCTGGGACAGTTTTATATACTCACACCTCGATTGTGCCTCTGTCATTGCCATCACTGATCTTTGTTTTCAGAAGAGGGCAGAGAAAGTGGCAGAGTCCCACACTCTGCCCTCACACTAGATCTTTCTCTGCCTCACTGAAAACCTGGCAGTCTTGGAATCTTTATTTTATCTTTGTTGGGATCATTCTAGATTTCCCTATGGGTTCCATCTCTACCCAAATGGGTGGTCCCACCTATGACTCCATTGAAAACATGAAGTCACTCTGACAAAACCCCTATTTTGATTTGTCTCTTTCTTCACACATACGGGCTTCATATCCTCATCTAGTAGCTTCAGGTGTTGCCTTCCTGTGGACCCCTCCCCTGTACTGCATTGAGTGTGACCTGATCAGATTATTTCACCATTTGATGTGATTTTTCCAAGCATAACTCATGCTTGAACAATATTGTAAGGATCAACACTCCACAGAGTGACTAATACATACAAGGTACTATAGTCATGCTTTCTTGTGTCTCCCGCTCCTGAATAACGACATGGAGACTTCTTATTAAGTATGAAATTGGACTTAGATTAGGCTTCTTCCCAACTAGCTCTTAAAACTTTTATATTAATCTGTGCGATGCCGTGTGGCTCATTACCTCTCCTCCACACACTACATTCAATTTCCTACACTTCTTACTGGCGAATCTCTGCCTCTCTGATTCCTTCCTGGAGTTCCTGTCTCTGCCCAGAAGTCCTGCCTATCCTCTCCTGCCTAGCTAGTCACTGAGTGTTCAGCTCATTTTAAAACAAATCAGAAGGTGCCTTGGCAGAGACATATCTTCATAGCAGACAAAAAGATCATCCCCCAACAAGGTACTTGAAAAATGGTAGCTATTCTTATATCCACTACTTTGTATTAAAAATAGTAAGTTAAAAATAAGATAGATGTTATTAGGACACAATTTGCAGAAAACCAAGTGTATAAATTTTAGGTATAACCTTTGATGAGGTTTTATAAGTTATGTACCTAGCATAAGCAACACCGCAGCTGCAATATGAACCTTAATCCTTACAGATACTTTTTCTTGCCTGTTTATCTTTCCCTCTTTTTTACTGCCCTACTTAAAGGTGAATCTACTCTCTATCAATTGAAATTTGTTGTAAATTCTCTAGAATTCCAAAGAATTGCAATGGTTTGCTCTGTGCTCTCCTTGCCATTTCTTTTGCTCAATGTACTTACTTTGTTTTTTTTTTTCAAAGCAGAGCCTGAAGGGACAGACCTCACTATTTGGCAGGTTGAGGTAGGAGGACCACAAGCTCAAAACCTGTGTTGGCTTTAGAGTGAGTTCAAAATTAGCTTGGGAAATGTATTGAGACTCTGAGCATAGTGCTCTGTGGTAGACTGTGTCCGTATGACATGTGAGGCCCCAGGTTCAATCCACAGTGCCTGAAGAAAGAATGTTTCTATGGTGATGGCACATGACTCTTCAGTCTCTATTGATGAGCAGAATCTCCTTGCATCAATATACACAACTTCCCCTTTTACCCTTAATGGACATTTAGGATTTCTCAAGGTTTTGGCTGTTGCCATTGAAACTGTTATTGACACTCATCTACATGATTTTAATGAACATACGCATTGTGTGTTGACTCTTTTAGAGAACACCTAACAAGAAGATTTTTTAATCATATGTCTGGTATACACCTAATTTTTGAGAACCTGCCAAGGTGCTCTGTAATATGTAATATGGCAGTGCCACTGTAATCCTCCACATGATGTGTGTTCTGTTTGTTTTTCAGCTGTACTAACTAGAGTGTTTTCAGCTTTGGAAGTTTCCATGACATCACTGGGTTGTTGAACAATGCTTAACATTTTTCCTCCATTTTTATGTTTGTTTTTTATTTTTATTTACAATTCTTTATGTACTATTTTGTTAGAAACATTTACACACATTACAAATGTTTTTCTCCAGTTTGTGTCTTGTGTTTCTACTTTTTATACTTCCAGCTTGACTAAGACATAATTGAAAAATAAAACCCATATATATTTAGATGTATCACTTGGTCTTCTGGTAAAGCATGGAATGGTCATTCTATGCTACTTAAAACTCCCTCACCTCACACAGTTTTACTTTTTAATTTTTATGTGTGTCTGTGTGTGCTTATGTGTATGAAGGTACCTGTGCATGGTGTGCATGCAGAAAGTGCACTCATGTGTAAGGAGGCCAGAGATAACCCTCAAGGGTCATTCTTTGGCATCTGTTCATCTTGTTTTGTTGAGACAGGGATGCTTTGGGGCAGCTCGTGCTGCTTAGGTGAGCATGTCTGGGTAGCTAGTGAGCCCCAGGGATCAGCAGGTCTCTGTCACTGGGCCATCTCATTATTCCCTCCCATCTTTCTGTGGTATGGTTCTCAATCTACCCTCCTAGTATATTCCAAGTACAGTATTATCCCCCTCATCTATACATCATTTCCCATGGTTTCAATTACCCTCAATTTATAGTAATCTAGAAATACTCGATAATTTCAGGAATGAACTGTTTTTAAGTGACTTACCAGCTCTGAGCAATAGAATAAAATTTTGTCCACCCTGTCCTGGACTGCCTGGCTTGTACACAGTCCCTTTGTCCAGTGTTTTATTCTGCACATGCTTTCCTGCCTTTAGTCCCTTAGTAACCATCTTGGTTTTCAGCCTGACTATTGCATTGCAATGATTGTGTTTAAGGAGCATGAATTTAGTAATATTCTTTAAGCAGCATCATATTGTGCTTTGTAAATCAGGTTGGGTATGATTGATGCCTGTGGATATCCACTAGCTCCTCGAATGCTTCCCTTGAGATAAGGGGTAGGGGGGCTGCTGTCTACTATATGCCCTATAGCATTGCTGATTATAGCCAGCGCCTTGTGTGCTCCCTTTTTATTTTCTGATGGTGCCTGAAAAAAAAAATAAACCAGAGGTTTTAAATTTTGGTGCAATTTAAGTTAACTTTGGAAAAGGATTTAAGAGAGCTTTTAAAATTACGTTTATTTCTGTCTGACGTTCTGTCTTTCTGTCTCTGTCTCTCTGTCTCTCTGTCTCTCTGTCTCTCTCTCTCTCTCTGCATTGTGTATAAGACATGCTATATGTGGAGGTCAGAGAACAACCTGAGGATTTCCGTTCTCTCTTTCCACCATGTGGGTCCCGGCCATTAAACTAAAATTGGCTGGCTTAGTGGCAAACAACTTTATCTGCTGAGCCAGCTCATTGGTCTCAAATTATCTTTTTTGTTTTTTTCTTTCCTATCTCTTAATTTTATATTATATCTGAGAATACTTTGCTTACTATAATGTTTTCTATACTTGTGTGTGTGTGTGTGTGTGTGTGTGTATGTGGAGAGAGAGAATTTTACACACATCCATACATCTTTATGATAATGTATATGATCTGCTTCAAATTGATTTTATGTTTATTTAAAGGTAGGACTTGAATTTTTCCATGTTGTTCTATTTGTTTCCGTTTATTCCCGTATTATTTGATGAGAAGTCTGGGTTTTCTTTTGGAACCTATGTTGAAGTTGTTTGAAGGTGTGTTATGTACAAAGATGATAATGTATTTGTGGATTCTTTTTCTCTTACACTTTGTACAAGTCTGTGTTTATGCTGCTCTGACTATGTTGATCATAGTAATTCTATAGGAAGAGTGAGTTACATGGTGTATTGCCTGCAATTTTAAGTGTTTACAATATTGGTTTGTGTATTCTATGTCCTTTATATTCCCATATGCAATAAAATTTCTAATCTGTCCATTTTATCAAAGTTGATTGGAATTGAATTTAAATGTATAAATCAAATATTAAAGAGCAGACATCTTGAGTTCTATAGTTTAGGAATGTGTTGCCTTTTTATATTCATTTAAATTTTATTAATATTTTTATGAAAAAATTGTGGTGTTCAGAACCAATGTCTTACGTCTTTTGCCACTTTTTTCTCAAGACTTCATACTTTATGAATGCTATCATAGCTTTAAACATTTCAATTTACAACTGCTTTTCCTAGAATATAGACATGCAATTAATTTTTGGATATTGACCTTTTATCAAGTGACTATGTAAATTTTATTAGGTTCAGGCTATTCCATATTTTGCTCATTTTCCTGTATAAAGTTCTGCTGCCTAAAATAAAAACAGGTTAACTTCTTATTTTGAATCACTTAGGTCTTTATTTTTTAATTGGATTTTGCACTTCAGACTCTGGATAATATTAAATGAAAATAGTTAGATACTTACTTATTCTTTCCTCTGTGTTTAAATATATATATATATATATAAACATATATATATGTTAGAAAGACACTCCTATTTTATCTTCATTCTTAGAAAAAAACGTATATGTGTGGGTGTATATGAGTATATGTTTATGTGTGGGCAGGTGGGCATGTAGGTGTACATGCGTGCCTGTGAAAGCCAGAGGGTGGGGTCAGCTATTACTCCTACTTAAATTATGGCTACTTTGAGCATAGAAATAGTGTTTCTCACTAGCTTGGAATATACTAAGCATCCTGGTTCAGCTGATCAGTGAGCCCAGGGATCCACTTGTCTCTGCTTCTCCATTATTGAGATTTAAGTGTGTGTCACTGGGTTGTTCCTGTGCTGATCCAGGAACTTAAGTCCTAATGATCACACTTCCCTGACAGCTGCCTCCCTAAGTCTATTTCTTCTTTCTCATATAAAAAAAGTGTGGTGGCTGGCCATGGAATTCTGGGCCTTTGAGTTCAAAATTAGCTTGGGAAATGTATTGAGA
>NC_022010.1:50201956-50220280 GCF_000317375.1 Microtus ochrogaster
TTTAGTCCAAATAAACACACAGAGATCTACATTAATTATAAACTGGTTGGTCTATTAGCTCAGGCTTCTTATTAACTCTTGTAACTTGTATTAGCCCATAAGTCTTGCCTGTGTTAGCCACATGGCTGGGTACCACTTTGGGCCAGACGGTCACATCTTGCTTTCTCTGTGTCTAGCTTCCTCTGTGTCTGGGTAAACTACTGCAGACTGCATTCTCTTCCCAGAATTCTTATGTTCTCATTGTCCTGCATCTGCTTCCTGCTTGGTCGTCCCACCTATACTTCCTGCCTGGCTACTGGCCAATCAGCATTTTACTAAATAAGTACAAGGAACAAATCTTTACAGCATAAAACCATTGTCCCCCAACCTACAGCCTCTATGAAATCTCAATTGTATGTAGAAGCTTGTTAAGATGGTTTCTCCTTCCAGGTGACGCATCAGGCAAGGACTCTTGGGAGCATCCCATATGGAATATTGGAGGTCGCTTCTATTACCATGGCAAGCCCCAAACTCCTGACCCTTCTGCATCTGCAATTGTAAGGTTCTTGTAAGGTTATTCAGCCCAGACTGCTGTATTTTATTTTGGTTATTGTGCCCCCCCCCAGTGCAGGGAGGTGAGTGGGCAGGTGGTATACCTATCATGTTAATCTTATGGGCTTCTCTTGTCCAGTGCTCAAAAAGAGTTTTTTTTCATAGTTCTGTAGCAGTGTACTGTTGGTATCCTAGAGTTATCTAATGCAGCCTCCAGGAAAACATGCTGTGCATCACTGTAGATGATCTTAGTGATGGTGTTCTAGAGTCACAGTTCACAAGGGTCAAATCTTTAATCTTTAAAAATATTTCTAAAATAATGAAAGATCTTCATTATAGTCAAAGATTCCAGATTGTTAGTAGCTAGGTTACTCTGTGTTCTATGATGCAAGTATGTGGAGTCTTCAGCAATTTAGTGTTAAAGCAAGTTCTGGAGAGGAACCAAGAACAATGTCAACAGTATGTAATGTTTGTCAGTGACTATGGGACCCTACTGACCATGAAATCCAAAAGAGAAAACTCATCCCTTACACTGGGCTTTTACTTTGTTATCATATGATGTCTAGCAGGGCCATTATCACCTGATATAGGGAATCTCCAGTTAAAGCCTCCCTCTCTTTTTTCTCTCTCTCCCAACCTCTGCCTCCCTCCCTCCCTACTCTTTCCCTCCCTTCCTCTGTCCTCCCCTCCATGTTTCTTTCTACATTGTATGAAGCTTCTACAGTAGTATATTTCCATATGACTTTTCAAAGACTTTCATTATTAGTCATCTCTCCCTGGACATCCTCCTCTGCCCTGCCCTGTCACCCTAGATCCAACTTGAATGCATATATCTAAAGATTCAGCTTTAGCATTCACATATTGAGAGAACATGGGATATTTATATTATGAGTCTGGATTGCCTAAGATCCATTTACCTACAAATTTCATTTGTTTTCTTAGCTGATAAAATCCCATTGTATAAATACACCACATTTTCATTATCTGTTCATCAGGTGGCAAACATATAGACTATCTCCATTTCCTGGTTATTGTGAATGAATGTCGGTGATTAATTATCTTTGTGGTAGGATATAGTAAGATTTGGGTATATGACAAAAGTAGTATAGCTGGACCATGTCTTGTTCTATTTCTAGCTTTTCTAGTAACCCACACACCAATTTTCATAGTGACTTCACCAGTATACACTTCCATCAACAGTGAATAAGTCTTTCTTTTTCCATACATCCACACCAGCATCTGTGCATGCTGATGGAGGAGAAAAGAAATTACCAGTCTTCTCTAGCTGTTAACACTGTGAGCTACAATAACAATTGGCCTGGCAAGGTCTTCCCAGTGATGGGATAGTAGCATGAATATTGTGGCAATAATTAACTGCTCTCTGATTAGATCTAAGGCTCACTGTGCAAGACAGAGTCCTTGCCTGACATCATTACTGGGGACAAGGACCCATGACTAGAAACCTCACATCTTAGGGTAGAACCTACTACTGTTATTCTCTTTTTGGCTGACTCTAAAGACTTATTGTTATATCCATCAATTAGTTAATTTCTCAGTCCAAGTCAGAGAAGCTTCCTAGTGCAGTAGATGGTGATTAACACAGAAACCCACAACCAGTGAAGGTGCAGTAAATGAGAGATTGAAGAATTCTTCGCCCTAAATGGAATGAATGTCTTTATCATTGCCCCTCCTCCTACAGCTCAGAGACCATTGTAGAACAGGAGACCAAAAGATTATGAGTGTCTGAGACAGTGGGGTGTCTACAAGGAAACAGTGTTTGCAGGACACAGCAGGAGTTGTGTCACAAGTTGTGACTGCATATGCAATATTGTCACAAGCTCAAGCTAGATAAAATTTGGGCATGCAGAGGGGAAGTATGCGTGAAGTCCCACTCCTAGGTGGGAAGCTATTGGCAACTAACACTGCCTGGAGAGGGAAAGCTGGTTTTCTTTAAAGGTATAGCCTCCAGTAAGCTAACCATACTCCTGTGGATGGCTTCCTACAACACGTGTCCATGGGTGGTCCAAGTTATACTTGATGATGGACAAAAGTGAAAACAGAAAATATGGGGCATAAAAAAGTGTGGGGAGATCAGGGAGGACATAGCAGGAGGAGAAAGAGGAGGAAAGAAAGAGGAGGAGCTGAAGGGTGAATATAATCAACATACATTCAATGGAATTCTCAAGAAATAATTATATATAAATTCAGAAAGTTACCAAACTATTAGTTTCTTGAAATTAGTCAATTTGGCAAGTAGGTGTCTTTATGGGAAGTTTAGATAGTACATACACCTTGAAAACACACAAATTCTATAAATCAATGATTTTTTTCCTTTCTGTATTTTGGATCTGAAACTTAAACATTTCCAGCATGATGTGGGAGTGTCATATATCAATCTGTTGATTTCATTGGTTAAGTAATAAACAAACTGCTTGGGCTCATAGCTTAGAACATAGGTGGGTGGAGTAAACAGAACAGAATGCTGGGAGGAAGAGGAAGTGAAGTAAGATGCCTCAGACAGAGACGCCATCCTCCCCTCTCCCAGGCAGACACATGCGATGAAGCTCCGACCCAGGATGGACATAGGCTAGAATCTTCCCGTTAAGACCGTTGCTCACAGATTATTAGAGATGGGTTGATTGGGATATCAGAATTAGCCAGTAAGGGCTAGAGCTAAAGGGCCAAGCAGTGTTTAAATCAATACAATTTGTGAGTTGTTATTTTTGGGCATAAGCTAGCAGGCGGCCCAGGGTGCTGGGAACGCAGCCCCGCCACTTGTATCACTACACCAGCATACCACTAGTTAATAGTGGTAGCACCAGTCAGGAGTTAATCATCATACCTGGAAAATGAAATTTCATTTTTTTCTTAATTCACTTATTTCTTAATCCCTTTACAATTTGATTTTAATTGCCTCCGATCTACTTTTTTTTTTAAGAAGAACTATTTCAATTCTGAACTTTTCCATAGTATTTTCCTTTTTGATGTCTCTGATAAGTTGACTCAGATTTGATGATCTTCCTGCTGACCTTGGCTACTTTAAGTATAAAGTTGTTATTTTTTTTTCTATCTTACTAATCGATTCTTCTGTTTTATATTTAGTGAGTCCCTTCGAGTGCCCTATAACTGTGGACCCTTCCTGTCACTTGTCTTTCTGATTGCTAGATGGTGAAAGAAGGGGTTCTATCATGGAATGAAACTTGGAATACTTGGAAAAATATGTTGCCTTTTCTTGCCTTCACACACATGCATTGCTCTGGTACACCCTTCTGAGATGTTTCGATTTGCATTCACTTCAACCTGCCTTTGTTGCACTGTCTTCCATCCACTGCAAAAAATCACAGCAATAGTTTTTTCTCTGGCCATATACGGATATGCATCAAAAGAACTCATCTAGAGATATCAATAAGAGATGACAAAGGGAACAGAAATTCTGAAGTCACCTGTATACCCACCCATTTGATTATCCTTCTTCATTTGATGACCTGTATCTCATAAAAAAATTCAGTGTATGCTCTGGGTAGTACACATTAGAGTTTATCCCTCGCAACCGTGTCCTACCTGTCTATCCATCTGATGTGTCAAAATTCACACTGGGCATGAGCTTTCCCTGACTACCTTTAGTTAGGAGTGTCCCATTGTTTCTGTGTCTTTAAAAAACTTTCAGTCACTCCCAAAATATGCTGTGTTCTGTATCTTCCGTTGAATGAGAATCTATTCAGGGAAGAGTTTATTTCTCTACATTTCTTTGTTTGCTGCCTAGTGTCTAGGGAATTTCAGAAATTAAACACATCCATGGTGATGGTTTGAATTCTAAATAGATTTAAATGTACATATTCTTTGCTGAAAACTCTATTTAATTTCTGTTCCTCTCCAAATAAACTCATCCTGTTTACTTGACACTGCAACATCAAAAGGATTAATCACTTCTTATAGAAGAAATGAGTTTAATTAGTTAAATATCAATCCATGGATTTAGTAAAATGACTAATCCAATACATTTATCTTAACAAACAAGATAATTTGATGTGGTCTAGTTATTTTAGTGACTAGTTATTATAGTTGATCAAATGTTCTTCATCTGATGTGATATGATTGGATGGCTGTCATTAACCTTCAAGTGCCCTTAGCAGACTTTCCTCGCTTGCTGTGGAGGATGTAGGGGAACTGAGAAGACACCCAGCGCTTATTTCTGCACTGTAGGAAATCCCTCCTCTGTATCTGCTCACTCCCGAGACTTTCTCGGGTTGGCCTGATTTTCTCCTGCTAACTTACTTTCACAGACTTGGAATTCTCCCTCTCCTTCTGGCGTGTTTTGTAGCACATTGGCTCTCCATTTCAGTTTTTTTTTTTTTTTTGGTTTTTTGAGACAGGGTTTCTCTGTGGTTTTTGGAGCCTGCTGTCCTGGAACTAGCTCTTGTAGACCAGGCTGGTCTCGAACTCACAGAGATCCGCCTGCCTCTGCGTCCTGAGTGCTGGGATTGAAGGCATGTGCCACCACCGCCCGGCTTGGCTCTCCATTTCAATGGCACTTATATGACACAAATAAGCCAAACAATTATGAAACACAGTCAATAAAGCAGAATTGCCATGCAGTTTAGGATGCAAGGATAAGTCAGCGAATGGTTCTATTAGCAGGCTTTAAAGAAAAAAAACCTCAGAAATTATAGCTCAAGTAATTTTTTAAAAAATGCTATAAATCTTAGGTTGAAGTATCTCTGTTAAAATGCCTCAAGAAGAAATCCAAGGAGAATTCTCTTGGGACTCTGAGAAAAAAATGCAAGTTTTTAGGACACAGGAAACAGTAATAATGCAATAAATAATAGACAATCTTAACATCCTTAAAATTAAATACTTCCACTCATTGGATGAAACTCTAAGCTGTGTGTTCCCTAATTCAAAAATGCAAAATCTGGGCTAGGGAGATGGCTCAGTGGCTAAAGGTACTTGCTGCCAAGTTTCGTGATCTGAGTTTAATCTTCAGGACCTATGTGGTAGAAGGAGAAAACTAACTCCATGTTGTCTTTTGACTTTCATACATGGCACATGCATACCCCAACCCACAATAAATGAATTATAAAAAATAATAAATGTTTCAAAGTCAGACATGTTGCAGTTTGCAATATTTCAGATTTCTATTTTTTTAAGATGGAAATCATGATGCCCATTCAACTTGCCTGGATTTGGAACCCCTTAAGAGATAAGCCTTTGTGTTTTTCTGACAGGGTATTTTGAGACAGGTTTAATTGAGGAGAGATATATTCCCTGAATTTGGTATGCCTCATTCTACAGGCTGGAAACCCAGGATAATTATTTTTAAAGTAAATTAGCATCAATATTCATCCATTCTTTACTTTCATGATGGACTGTGTCTCCTCAAACTATGAGCCAAAATGGCTCCTGGAACTTGCTTGTTAGGGACTTTGCCCAACAAATAGAAAATAAACTAGTGTAGAGACTGGTAGAGTTTTAGTAAATAAATAGATACCCCCTCTCTCTCTCCACACACACACACACACACATGCACACACACAGTGACATTTCATTTGTATTTTAATAAACAAAGCTTGCCTGAGGATCAGAAAAGTAAAACAAGCACACTGGCTAGCCTTAGAGACCAGGCAACAAGGACACACTCCTTATTCTCAGTAGCCACACTAACTTGCCATAGAAACCAGGTGCTAGTGGTGCACACTCTTATTCCTAGAATTAGAGAGGGTTATAAAATGGAAGGAGACAGCTCTCAGTCTCAATCTCAGTCTCATTCTGAGATTCCTGCAGAGTACTGAGGTAGAGGTAAGAGTCAATGGCTGGCTGTTTTGCTTTTCTGACATTCAGGTTGAACCCCATTTTCTGTCTCTGAGTTTTTATTAATATGTGTTTTTGTGTGTATGTGTATCATATATGATCATAAATATATGTGTATCATAAATATGACATATTTATGTGACATATGAATCATAGCCATGTACATACATAATTCATGGTACTGAAAAAAACTACTGCTATGTTTTAGAACTGAGAAGTGTAAGTTTTATAATTTATAATTATATAATTATATTAATTATAATTTATAATGAATAAACCTGTGAGAAAAGACTCACCATTAGCACCACCAGGGAAATATGAACTAAAAGTACAGTGAGGATGCTAAATACCCAAACTATATGAGAGTATTTAGATCTAACTTATTTATAACACATAAAACTGAGAACACCAACTACCCTTCTACAATTGGATGGCTAAAGAAACAATGGTACAGGATCAAAGCTATCCTATACACTCTGTGGGTGAATCATAAGTGGAATCTCCCTTATAGGAATGCATACAATATTACACTTAGATCAAGTTCAACAATAGGTAAGACTGATCTATGAAGCTAAAAGTCTATAACTCTAGTTGCCTTTAGGGAGAGGTATGCTTGTTTTCCAATCTGGTGTCTGTGAAGAGAATTTCTGGAAGACAGTCAAGTTTGTATCTCCATACTATCTAAAACAGTAACTATCAATGGGGGACAATCTTTCTATATTATTTTTTGGCAATGTTGATAGGTTTTTTTTGTTCTTTAAACTTGAGAAAAGGGTGTGTGTTACTACTGACATCTAGTGGGTAGAATCTATGGACACTGTTGAATATTTACATGCCCATGGCCAGCTCTCACAACAACAGCACAGCAAAGGCAACAGCAACATGTAGGCTAGGAAGAGAGTAAAAATTAAAGACCCTGAATTGGGTTTACAGAGATATAGGCAAATCCCAAATGTCATTACATTGCATGTAGTGCAGTTTTGCCATTTACCTCATGTAACCAAGTACTGGTCCTAGTTAACAATATGTATACTACACTAGAGGAATGTATATGAAATATGCTGATGTTTTCAACTTTTACTTCATGAGCATTGAAGAATAACATTGGCTGATTGATTGATAGTGTGAAGGATAAATCCAATGGAAGAAATATCCTGAGTGTTAATTATACAATCTCCATGGGACATAGACATTCAACACTCAATTCTTTCCACAATTTCTGTTAGTTTGAGATTTTTCATAATAAGATGTTGTCATACATTCCTGCTTCTGTTAATTCACCCATCCAATTTAGCTTGCTCAGCATTCCTGCCTGTTATCCGAATACATTTTGAATTCAGTCATGTTTTTTCTGACAGCCACCAGCCTGGTCTAAGCTGCCAGCAGTTCTCCCCAGCAGACTCCAGCAGCAATCTGCTGCAGCTCTCTCTCCTTTCTCTTGTGCTTTTCTACAGCCTTTGTTTTGAACAGTCATCTTCAACAGAGCTGATGTTTAACACCCCCAGACTAAAACCTTCCAACCTAGAGCCCACTGTATTCAGCGTTTCCTCTGACTGTGTTAGTCATATCTTAAGAGGACCTGCTGCATCTAACGCTTGTCTGCCTCTTGAATTCTGCTCTAATGTCAATTATGATGACACACAGTGTAGACACTTTGGCCAACTCATTTCTTGGATACATTAAAGCTTTCAGTAACTTGTGTTTCTGCCTGTGTCTTCTTCATAGAATGTTCAAGATCCAAGCTCTTTCTGTCAAATCCCAGTGCACACGCTTCTTTCTTTCTTTTTTTCCTGTCTAAAACAACTTATTCCCTATCTGTTTCCTTCAAATCACCTGCTTTGCTTTCCTCAATGCAGCACTTCCCTATGCATACACGATAGTTAATCTCCCTTGCCAACTTGATGCAGTTAGAAGCACCTTGCAGATTGGTGAAGCTCATCAGTGTGTTGTTCTTTGAAGGCATTTCCAGAGAGAATTAAATGAGAGGGGAAGACTTCCTTCAATGTGGGTGGCACCATTTCTTGGAATATGACTTGAATGAAAAAGAAAAGAGAACACTATTTTTGTCATGTCTCCTTTCCCATGATGGCCCAAACCTCTGAAACAGTGAACAAAGCAAACCTTTCCCCTCTTGAGTTCTTTATGTCATACATTCTGTCATGGCGACAAGAAGAGTAATTAGTACAGTGTTCTACTTAGGCTTAACTGTAAGAAAGCAGAGGCCTCATCTGTCTTGTTCATTTCTATTACACAAGGGCCAAAGTCGTATCTAGTTTTCTACATAAAAGTACTTTAATGGTATATCACTTGTGAGATTATAGACTTTCCCTGAGAAAAGTCCTAGAAGTGTTGTAGACTAGAGAATGATATTGGAGAAGCACATTTTCTCACTGACAAACAAAACACCTAAGACTAAGACTAAGACAGAAAAAACAACATGTGATGGTATAGCTAGTGCCTTGACTTTCATAATGCTGGACTCAATGGCCATCTAAATTTTTTCCATCATTCAGTTCACAAAAGGACAATTCATTAAATTAACTATATGTGGTGCTTTCCAAGTAAAGAAATCCACAGATACTAAAAGTTTTATAGTAGAGGGATGTTCATTAACTCAGAAAAAGAATAGCAAGGGCAAATAGGAAGCTTCAAAACATAGTCAGTGTTATGCCTGGACCTCTCAACACGCTGAAAATGCCATCAAGTTCTCAGCAGAACTCTTTTGGATAGTTAATGGATCATTTTCTTTCCTCCAAACTCTGAGCACAGGAAACCTTGGCCATTCTTGGATTAAAAGGGATCCAGTGTTTTGGGGAGACTCAGATATAGACATGTGTTAAAGCAGGTAGATGTAGTTCATAGGATAACCACTGAATGCTAACTATCAATAGCCAGTGAAGTGCTAAGGATATTGTGGAATTGACACAGCAGAAGTTCACGCGATATTTAGCATTTATATTATTGCCATCAACTATACCATATCAGATTATACTGGCGTTTTCTGAAGGACTTCAGTTTCAGCAGGGCTCAGAATTGACTCCCATGACGCAGTGTGAGAACTGGACACCACACTCTGAAAGCAGCAGGGCGAGGGTGAGCTGTTACCTGAGTGCTCCTAAGTTTTCCTCCCTTACCTTTAATGTCTAAATTACAATAATCAGAGGATCCCTCCTGTGTGACTGCAAGAATCCAATTCTGTGCCCAGTTATGTCTGAGGCTTGCTGGAGGAATACTATATTAGTTTCCCGAGGCTGTCATAACAAGGGACCACAAACTGTGTGGCTTAAAGCAATAGATTTATTGCTTTGCGATTCTGGAGACTAGATGTCCAAAATCAAGATGTTGTCCACGTGAATTTCTTCTGAGTGCTGTGAGGCAATCTTCTGTTCAACCTTCTCTGTTAGTTTCTTGGGTCTTCCTTAACTTATATATGACTTTCCCTCTGTGTGTCCACATCATTTTCCCTCTATGGTATCTATGCCCATGTATGGGATTCTTTTCTCTCTTTAAAAACACCGATTTTATAATGGCTTTTCTTCTTGATGTTTCTAAATACCTTTCAAACACAACACAAAGGAGATATGGTTAATTTTGGTTCAGAATTTGAGAATATAATCCATCATCATGGTGGGGACAGCATGGTTTCAAGACAAGCTCTCGCTATGGTGTTGGGAGTTAGGCAACAGATCATACTAAATCTTCAGTCAGAGACCAGAGAGATAAATGCTAGAATTCAGGTTTTTTCTGTTCTCTCCCTTTTATTCAGTCTGGAGCCCAGACCCTGGATGGCGATACCCACATTCAGGGTAGGTTTTTCCTGCATCTTAAACCTCCCTAGAAAACTAAGGACAGAGAGAGCTAGATGAGTATCTCCCACGTGAGTTCAATGCAGCCAAATTGACCACAACAGTCATATTATAGTAGGCCTACACTGATGACATCATTTTAACTTCATCAACTGCAATTGCCTTATTTCCCAAGAAGGTCACATTCACAGGTATCAGAGGTTAGGAGCTATCCATTGCTTTGAGCTTTTTGATTCGATTTATAGAGAATACTCTTCTGACTCTGGCTGCATTCTTCCCATGTCACTTCTTCTTCTGGTTCTATGACCAAGAGTCTCCTGATCACTGCCTTTTTATACTTTGACAGGATGCTCCCATTTCATGGTGAAGGGCTATTATTTAAATATCTTGACTAAGCAACATGGCAGAGTAAAGTCCATAAAGAGAAGAAGACTTGAGCAGGATAGTAGATAAAACAGTTCTTCAAACCTAATGCTTACCCATCTTTATTGGATATCCTGCTCTGTTTTAACAGTCAACTTGATAAAACATAGATTCACCTGAGGATGGAGTCTCAATTTAAGGATTATGTATATGGATTGTGGGTATGTTTATTGGGGATTCTTTTGATTATTAATTGGTATAGGAGGGTTCAGCCCACTGTGGGCAGCATCTCTGCTCAGGAAGGAGGTCCTGGATTGTGTAAGAGAACTAGTTGGGCTTACATCTGTGAGTGAACCAGTAAGAAGCTACCTCCTTGGCTTAGACTTAAGCTCCTGTCCTGATTTTTTTTTTCATAGATGTGCTCTACTAAGTTGCTTTTTGTCAGCTTTATTACAGAAACAGAATTTAACTAGAACTCTGGGGTTACAACTGTCTCTAATTAACTCTTGACCTGCTGACAGACTATGGGATACAGCCATCTTTCCCAGGAGATTTTGATTCATTTATACCATTCCTTCCTCCTAGTTAAGAGTTCCTATGGGAGGAAATGTAAAATCAATCAGTATTAAACAAATACTGCTACTCCCCTCTCTGTGTGAAAATGTTGTGATACCCCTGAAAATAGTTTCAAGCAGGCTTGTAGCATATGCACTTGGGCCTAGGCCATCTTATATAGGAATGAGTGGGTACAAAGAATGTCCAACCTAAAAAGTGCATCATAAGGTACTGTTGTATCATTGGATGGGTCATTCTCCTCAAATATTTGCACTAAATATACTCTTTAAAATCATGTTGTGGTGTAGGAACACAGCTCACTGGTGAAACACTTGCCTAGCATATGTGAATCCCTAGGTTCAGTTTTCAGCACCACACACACACACATACACAATGTTGTTAACTTTCTACCATCTGTTTAAAGTATTGTTTTTTATGTACACATCGTTGTAAACAGTGCGGCTGGGATATTAATTATTATAGACAGAGTTGTTCAAGCAGAGGATCAGTTAGGTGGGGCATTTATCTAATTGCACAGTTGATGAGGGTTGTTTCTGCACTGAATGAATTGATCTCCACATGAAAGCTATCAGACAGAAAAGCAGATGGCCAAATAGCATGGGGTCCATTTAAGTTGAGATGCTGGTAATGTCCATTATCCTAGCCCCTGTTAAAGCTGTGCTGAAATAAGTTGGCTTGACAAGAGGAAAGCACAGTCTACAGTTTCCCACTTACACCACCCACACATGATCATACTACATTAAGTTCACCTTCAGATTGATACTTCAGGGTAGTGGTTGAGTGTACTCTTTTGATCAACACACAAGGGAGGATCCAGTTAATACCCAGCAGGGTTGTGGGAAGAAAGAGAAGGTACCACAGAGCAAACGATACGCGTGTAAGGGCACGAAGCTGAGATTTACTAATTTGGATCCTTATAGACCCAGCAAAACATGTCAATCTAGTCTTCTCTGGAGATTTTTGCTTAACAATGGAGATTTAATTATTATCTTAAAGTTTGAAAGCTCTGTTAATAATGAGCCTGTCTGCAGATAGACAGAGCAACAATAGTCTAGATGCCAGAGTTCTCTACCCACTTGAGAAAGAACGCATAATGCTCAGTTTTCTGCATATGCTGCCAGTACTTATTGTGTTTTCAACATGCAGACACAATTAGTTATTTTTTTTTATCATCTGTAAAATGCTGTTGTATCCTGTAAAGATTTGTCACTTGTATTGGTTTAATGAAATGCTGATTGGCCAGTAGCCAGGCAGGAAGTATAGGCAGGGCAACCAGACTAAGAGAATTCTGGAAAAAGGAAAGGCTCAGTCTGCAGTGGCCACCCAAACACAGAGGAAGCAAGATGAAAATGCTATACTGAGAAAAGGTACCAAACCATGTGACTAAACAGGCAAGAATTATGGGTTAATTTAAGTTGTAAGAACTACTTAATAATAATCCTGAGCTAATAGGACAAATAGTTTGCAATTAATACAAGCCTCTATGTGTTTATTTGGGACTGAATGGCTGTAGGACTAGGCAGGACAGTAGATCTTTAAATTTTATATATTTGTTTTTGTTTTATGTGTATGAGTGTTTTCCTTACATGCATGTTTGTGTATGACTTGCATGCCTGGTGCCCAAGTAGACCAGAAAAAGGAGGGTAATTGATGTGGGATTTCCCTTTATATGCTGTGAATAGCATTGGTTAATAAAGAAACTGGCTTGATCTGGTGGGGTAGAACAGAGCTAGGCAGGGAAAACTAAACTGAATGCTTGGAGAAAGGAGGCAGAGTCAGAAAGGAGCCATATAGTCTCACCAGAGACAGATGCTGGGAACTTTACCTGTTAAGCCATAGCTACGGGGCAATACAAAGATTAATAGAAATGGGTTAAATTAATATGTAAGAGCTAGCCAATAAGAAGCTTTAGTTAATGGGCCAAGCAGTGATTTAAATAATATAGTTTCTATGTGATTATTTTGGGGCTGAGCAGCTAGGAAACCAACAAGCAGCCCTCCTTTAACAAATTGCTGCGCCAATGTGGTTGACTAAATCCACATAAAATCCAAGAAAGCTTGGAAAGGAATTTTAGACACCGAAAAACAAAGTTTAGCCACATTTATTTTCATGAACAGGCTTTGCTTGCTGGTGGCATGTTGTGGGTCCTTTAAGAGAGGTTTTCCTGGTTAAGTGGTAGCAGAAAAAAAAGCCGCAGCTTTGAAGTGCCAGCTTTCTGGACTGTGCTGCAAGCATGACCTTTGGTGCTTTCAGGAGGCTGAGCACTTAAATGAGGTTTGGAAACAGTGTGGAACTGGGGCAATGTGCACTGCTTACAGAGGCAGTGAATAAACTTCCACCATGTTGGACTGTGTGGAGCAAGCAGGCAGGGCCATATATATGCTAGCAATGCTACAGCTTAGATTCTTAAGAAGTGCTTAGCATTTTAAGAAGCTCTTCTGGTCAGAAAATAATTAAAGATATGTAATAAAGACAAATCCAGATGGAAAAGACCATTAAATGGGTCACAGTGTATTTTAAAAATGTGTTTAGGCTTGGGAGAGAGAGGAAAAAGAATACATACAGTTATAAAAAGAAGTAAATGGTTTTAAGGAAAGGTAAAGTCTTTAAAGAGACAGAGAACAGTCATAGATTTAAAGGAGTAAAGAAAAATAAGCCATGTAAAGATGGAAAATTCACAGAGATTCTGGATTATATATATATTATTGTTTTTTCTTTGAATTTTTTGACTGTGAAGGAGCTAAATACAGAGAGACATTTCATTGTATGGGCTGTTACGCTTAACCAGCATGTATATTATAAAGGTATCTTGACTTCAGAATTTGGGTCTAAAAATATGTTGTTTTGCCTCCTCACAACAGGCAATTGATCCTCTGGAACTGGAGTTACAGATGGTTGTGAGGCAATGTTTGGGTGCTGGGACCTAAACCCAGATTCTCTGAAAGTGCAGTCAGTGCTCTTAACCATCGAGCCACCTCTCCTGCCTCTCAGTTGTTAATTTTGATCTACTATTTCTAAAATCTAGAGGAATATTTCTTTGTCTCTTGCTACTATCAGGGCTGGAAAGATAAAAGATTGGCTGGAATTAAAAGGTGAATTTTATTTTATTAACTATATATATATATATATAGTAATCTGTCATAGACAAGTGATGGAGGAAGGTCATTGGTTAAAAAATAAAGAAATCGCTTGGCCCTGATAGGTAGATAGGTGGGTGGAGTAAACAGAACAGAATGCTGGGAGGAAGAGGAAGTCAGACAGACGTCATGCTTCTCTCTCCCAGGTAGACGCGATGAAGCTCCGACCCAGGATGTAGGTTAAGATCTTCCTTGGTAAGCCACCTCGTCGGCTACACAAATTGTTAGAAATGGGCTAGTCCAGGGGCAAGAGTTAGCCGAAAAGAGGCTAGATATAATGGGCCAAGCAGTGTTTAGAAGAATACAATTTGTGAATTGTTATTTCGGGTAAAGCTAGCCAGTGGCTGGGAGCTGGGTGGCAGGAACGCAGCCCACAGCTCCAACAACAGACAAGTAAACATTTCAAAATTTTAGATCTTCTTGCTCTCAAAAATAGGATTTCTTCCTTGGTAGTGATGATGCATGCCTTTAATCCTAGCACTTGGGAGTCAGAGGCAGACAGATCCTCTGTGAATTGGGGGTCAACCTGGTCTACAGAGTGAGTTCCAGGACAACCAATGCTCCACTGAGTAACTCTATCTTAAAAATCAATAAAGAAACCCAAACTTAAAAATAACTTACCCCCCCAAACAGCCAAACAAACAAAAAAATATGATTTTTTTGGCATTAGTAGATAGATTAATGAAAAGGACATTCTAATAAAAAGTAACTAAATATGTCTGTTTTTCTTATACAAATATATAATGCATTTAGAGAAGTATATGTCTGTTCCATGTTATGTCTTAGAATTGCAATATAACTAGCACATTGACCTTCTACCTTGGTTGAGGCAGAGGTGAATGGGTAGAACTCACGGCAGAGTGTGGTCAGCCTAGAAAATGGCTTGAAAGGCTTGTTAGGGATCTAGGATTCTATGCAATAAAATTAATGGGTTTTGATCATCAGTTATATGGAAAGGCAGTTTAGAAAGAGGATGTATAAATCGATAAATTCAAAGTCATTGTTGACTTCATTGTGTCAAAACTTCATTGCTTTAGTACAACTAAGTCAAATATTTTCATTTTGTGGAAGTCACTACAGAAATGCCAAAATGCAGCTAAAGACTTGGAAGGTGAAGTCGATTATGTTGCTTTTGCTTTGTTTTGTAGCTGAATCTTCTGGAATATTCTGGAGTCAGAATGGTTATTAGGCATTTCTAGCATTTACTTTTTGGTCATCATGGCTTCCAACATAAAGCTGGCTCACATGAGCCATGTTATCATGGGCACAGCCTGTGTGAAAGCTCAGCTAGACCTTGACTTGAGGCCACACTGGCTCCCACTTAGTTTCTATGAATCTGTGCTTTACAGTATATACTGGTTATACAGAAACGTCACTAGATCTATTTCATACATATGAGAAAGTGGAACCTATTCCTACTAGAAAACTAACTTCCCTGAAAGCTTATACGAAAAAGGACCCCAGGAGTATTTTGTCGGCTCAACTACATGCATTTGGCAAGTTTTTTTTTTAATAATGTTATTTTATTTTCATTGAAGGCATATCCAGGGTACTGGGAGGGGATGTAATTACTGTTTTTTATAGGTAGAGAATTCCAGGCTCAAACAATGTAGTCATTTGCCCAGAGTTACATAACTAGCAACTATGCCTTCAGCCTGGAATAGAGGTTCTATGAACCAATTCCATTTCTTTTCATTTGTTCAGCACTCACCTAGTCTGCCCCTGAAGATGGGGTATTGCTAAAGAAGTAGTTTCGAAAATCAATTTTAAAATAGTAATGAAGATTTTTTTGTATCAATTGTTAGAAAATCCAGCATAAGCTGACTTTAAAAAAAAGGAGATTTTGTTGATATCGAAATAGAGAATAGTTGCTGGATAGTGGTGACGCACACCTTTAATCCCAGCACTTGGAAAGCAGAGGCAGGCGGATCTCTGTGAGTTTGAAGCCAGCCTGGTTACAAGAGCTAGTTTGAGGACAGGCACCAAAGATACACATAGAAACCTGAAACCCTGCCTTGAAAAACCAGACAAGAAAGAAAAGAATAGAAAAGAAAAAGAAAAAATAAATACGGTGATAATTGAGATTCAACTGTGGCGTGGTGCATTAGTGTTGAGGCTTCCCTTTGTCCCAGGATTGCCTTTTGGTGAATCTGATTACATTTTCGAGTTTCTCAATGTGGTGAGATAGCTTGCAATCACTTCAGCTCTTTTGGGACCCAGACAGAAGAGAACCAATTTTCTTCCTTCCTGGATGGTGTGGGCTAGGTACTCATGTAGGGCCAGGCAGTGTGATCAGCCACCTTGTCCTGATGTGCTAATCATCCGTGGAAATAAAACTGAAACTAATAACAAACAGAAAACCAAAAACCAAACTAAAACCTTCACGTGAACTAAAAGCTAGCTCTCCAAAGACAGTGGTGTGAAAATTCTAAAAAGCAAGGGGGGTGGGGTTATAGGATACAGGGTAGCCAAAGCAGCATGAGTTTCCTGAGGAGTGACTTAAATCTCCATGTTTATTCCCTAGTTTTCTGAGGCTGTAGTAGCATTGTAGAAAATGACTTCTGTTGTTCACTGAGCAGTGTCCCTTTTCCCACTCCATCACATGCTAAGCAGAGAGACACAGTTAAGGATGACACAGTCTGTTTTATGTCATCATACTTCTGAATTATTAGCCCTGGTCCCCTAAAGTGAGCTCACTGATTGGTTTGAACATGCTGTATTCTGTTGGCTCCTAGTCTTTGAGTTAGCCATATCTCTCTGTCCTTTCTTCTGTCTAGCTCTGTGCTTGCCATGATACTTGATAACTCCCAAGTTTTCTTCTTAACTTGATTCTTCTGAGCCCTCAAAAACACACTCTTGTTTTTTGCTTCTCCGCGGCATGTTCTGTACAACTTGGGCTCTCTGTTGGGTTGATAATGGCTGATAATCAGGGTTTGAAAGGCACCTGTGGAGGAGTAGAACGTTCTTGTGTCCCTAAATAAGTGACTGAGTAGAGACCTACAGTTGCAGAAGAGGCAGATGGTTCATGAAGATATGGCAAATACCCGGGTGGGTGGGTGAAACACGCCATGGGTGATAAAGAATCCATCTGTGCATAAGGCCACCATGCATACAGAGTTAGGATTTTTCTGACACACTAGCATGAGCATTTTAGTTCAGTTGCATAGGAAAGGCTTTCTCTTGCATGCTCTGTAGTTTTTCCATCTACAACTTCATGGGTCACAAACCTCCCTAGTATCTTAAGTCTCCATAACAAGCCACAAGTCACCTTCTGATGCAACAGTGTCCATGTTTCTGCAAGGGGTTTGCAGGTTTCACCTTTGTTGCTGTTTTTTAAAATATATTCTGACTTTGTAGGGTGTTTTAGTTAGGATTTCTGTTGCTGTGATAGCATAACATAACCAAAAGCAACCCGAGAGGATGAATTTATTTCAGTTAAGCACTCTCTGTCACATTTCCTCTCTGAGGAAGACAGGGGAGGAACGCAAGGCAGGATCTGAGAGGCAGGAATGGATGCAGGGAGGTTATGGAGGCGTGTTTCTTACTGGCTCGCTCTTCCATCTTGTTCAGCAATTCTTCTTCTACAACCCAGGGCCACTTCCTCAGAGGTCACACCACCCACAATAGACTAGGCTCTCCCATGTCAATCTTTAATCAGGAAATGTTGCACAGGTTTGCCTACAGTACAATGGGGACATTTTCTTGACTGAGGTTTCCCCTTCACAAATGACTCAAGCTTATGAGTGAGATACAAATGAAGAAGGACATAGGACTTTGTATAAGTGCCACCCACCTAGATCTCACCTCCTGCCTACCTCAATCCATTTTAATTATTTTTCTTGACTCTAGCTAAAGCTCCTTTACTTCTTGAACTTTTCTGTGTCTGAGCCTATGAACTGTAGTCATTTTTTTTTCAGGTAACTTTATAGATTAAAAAATGGCATACACATTACATTATACTGTATTTGTGTTCAACAATTTGATTTTCATTGACAGTAGTGCATGTTTCTGTGGTGTAACATAGTGGTATGATATATGAACACATTATAGATTCAACTGAGCCCATCAGTACTAACCTAGTCTAATGCTTGATCCCCTTGTCA
>NC_022010.1:50220783-50233790 GCF_000317375.1 Microtus ochrogaster
TGTGTGTGTGTGTATGTGTCCTGGATGTTTAAACTAGGCTCTTTACACTTGGGAGGCAAGTGTTTTGCCTGGCCCCCATCATTTCCTATTCTCATTTAATTCCCCTTTCGAATGTCAAAACGCTGGAAGGATACTATTCCTTCAAAGCCAGCACAGGGAAAGACAATGGATCTGAACTTTCTTGGGTTGATGTCCCAGTTTAGGAAGAAGCACTTCACAGAGGATTTGCTGCTTAATGTCTCTGTGCCAACAGGAATGGAAAGAATGGGCTTGGGAGATTTAGAGATCCAGGGCCTAATTAGGGGCTGTGACTGCTCATTATGATAGGAAGTCTGTGCCCACACAGGAGCAGAAGCTGCCCACATCAGAGAGTTTTCATTACCTCCTACTTCTTCCTCAGATAGGCTTTCAAGGGAGTTAGTGTTATCCCCTGACAGGAAAGCACCAGTTGTTACCTCACAAGCCATTATCAGAATATTGGGATCAACTTGTAGTGGTTCAGAATCACAGAGCAAATGAGATGCATATAGCTGGAAGTCAAGACCAAAAATAATTGTGCAGCACTGGGGGAAAATGACCTATGAGAAGAAGCTACAGTAATTAGTTTATTTCACCCAGAAAAGAATAATTCGGGGAAATTCACAGCCCTAACAGGCTCCAAGACCATGAAAGATAATTCCACAGGATGGCGAATTGACAGTTATAGATGTTCAAGGATGGTTTTTCCCATTGTCCTCTCTCAATTTCTTGCTTTATTTCTCCTCTGTAATAACTTGATGAAAGATAATAATGTGGCGACTTGAGAAAATTTGGAGTGTAAGTACTTTGGAAGCTGGCAACATTATTGTACTGTCTTCCCACTGTCTCCCTCCCTTCCCCCTCTCAAAAGAAAAACCCAGAAGGGAGTAAATACACCATCTGCAAGCCTCTTTCCTCTTTTACAGCCATCCTGAAGCCATCTGCTACAGCTTCAACCCACCTGCATACTGAGAAACATTAATTGTCTTCCCTGAATTGGGCAAGAACCACAGGCTCCAGTAAAATGAGAGTAGGAGGAAGGAGACACTTTTATATTACCTTCAAGTGAGCCTTGCACGGGCCACCCACCTGAATCCTTTTGTGAATCTTCTTCCTGCTCCACCAAGCTTATTGTCTAAGCAGGAAAGTAGAATCTTAGTGTTTGTTTCTTCAGAAATCTGAAGATGGCATGGATTCAGAAGTGCAGTCCCCACTGTTGAGAGGAGTCTATAAGTTATTGTTGGAAGCTGCCATAAGGACTTCTCTCTGCTTCAGAACTGGAACATTTTTTCTCCCCGTACAAATCCTGGCATGTTCTCTATATGTAATTATGACTGGAGTTGAGATTCCCCATTCTGATGTTAAGTCAGTAGCCTAACAAGTTCTAAAGGAGCATTGGCTAGTGTTTCCAGTGGTTCTTACATTGTTGACAGGAGCATTCTTCCCTTCAGAAAGTGGTTCTATATGGGCACACAAAGTTTCCTATCTCCGGCTGCCTTTCATTAAATGCCATTGATGTTTTCTGTCATTGTAGTAACTGTAAAGCCCCCATCTAAGTCCTCCTAATCCTTAGAGGGCTCTAACACCCCCTGCTGTGAATTATTGAGCCTGTCTCTCCTTTTCACCTTTTTCAATTCAGGAGGAGAGGTCAGCTTCAGCAGCAGCTTCCCGCTGTGGTGAAAAGACTTTGGTTTGTGTGGCTCAATCTACTGTTATCAGGGCCATAAAGCACTAGGAAGAGTCTGAGGTTATGAAAAATTGAGAGGGTATCTATCTGTAGAAACATTTCTTCAGGCTAGCATCTCTATCAAACACAGACACACACACACACACACACACACACACACACACACACCACACTATAATTCTTAAACCCAAATCTTAGGCTTGAAGCATCCTGAATGAAGCAAGAACACTTTAGAAAAAAAAAAGGAAGGCTTAATTCAAGCAACCAGTCCCCATTAGCTGTTCTGAAATATTAATTGCCACTGTGAGCAAGTATGCTCTATATACCTATGCTTCTGACAAATTCAGTGTGCAGTTGTAGTATTGAACATCAGTTGGCAAGGCCTGCATCTAGCTCCGTCTACTTTTATTTGATATTTGTTTTACACATTCATTATCTCAGTTACTTTCTGGGGGTATTGTCTTGTGCTGATCCATAATGTAGGTGGGATTTTTCCTAATTGGTTTTATATACCCAGCACACTCTATGCATAGATTAATCGGACACAATATGCCTTCATCAACCAGTGTATCATTAGTCTTATCAGGGAAAGCATGCATGGTATGCTGACTTCTATTTTCCCTCTCTGAAACAACATTGCCTCTATAAAAAGGAAAAGAAAAGCCTGTACCCATGTCCACACAGGAGATGGGTTTTGCCATTTCGTTACTGAATGTTAAACAATCTGTTGTACTGAACAGGGTCAAGCCGATCCAGATGATTTAACATTTAGGGTTGGCACTTAATTGGTGAATCATCTAAGACTATCAGAATGGTCAACCCAATAAACTGCCTTGCCTTTTCCACATAGAAATGGTGTATTGATAACCCAACAGCACTTTGGATCAATAGCTACAAACTCCTTTGTATGTTTGCGTAACAACTATATCCTACACTGATTAAGAAGACAAAGGAAAGAGAACAGATACTGTTGACTGGGGTTTCTGTCCTGTCTGGTCTCACATCTGTTTAGTCCCAAATAAACACACAGAGGCCAACATTAATTATAAACTGATTGGCCTATTAGCTCAGGCTTATTGTTGACTCTTATAACTTATATTAGCCCATAATACTTGTCTGTAGCTTGGTACCTGTTTCAGCAAGGCAGTCACATCTTGTTTGCTCTGCTTGTGGCTTCCTCTCTGTCTGGGTGACGACTGCAGACTGACTCTTTCCTCTGTGCAGAATTCTCATCACCCCACCTCTATTTTCTGCCTGGTCACCCTGCCTATATTTCCTGCCTGCCTACTGGCCAATCAGCATTTCTTTAAAATACTAGCGACAGGGTACAGACCATTGTCCCACAGCAAGCTTCTGTGTAAAGACAAACAAGCTTAGAAGTCAAGGAGACAAGGCTAAAAATGGTATCGGCACTTTGGATAAGTCAGTTAACCTCTTTGAACTGTTGTTGTGAGGATTTGTGACTTAGCCCATCTTACACAGGGTCCAAAAGTCTGTGTACTGAGTGAGTATTCGCTGTATTATTTGGGTTTCCTCCTTGACTGTCTTTGATTTTTTTTATTGTAATTATGTTGAACAATGAAATCTAGGGATACACATGATCATATCTTTATTTCAGGTTCTTAAAAATTTCTAAAATTTTAATTTAGTACTGAGCCACTGCATATCCACATTTTTATACAGACTTTCCCCTTAAGTTTTGAAGATGAATTACAAGTGCTGCCCCACCACCCAACCCTGACCCCACCACGGCTCTATTCAGAACATTATCTCACAATCTTTCCAGAAGCTCTGGGACTGAGACATCTAAAACAGCTTACAGGAAAACAAGCTGTGGGTTACTGTAGGTGACCTTAATGATGCACAATCACTTAAGAATCTGATGTTGACCACTTCCAGTTGAAAGTGCATAAATGAACTAGAAAGACAGTATAATCATATACACTGAAATTAGATTAGCATACACACTATGACAGCTTAGTATGGCCACAGAAGGGGACTTCAATATCAGGATACATTCCCTCTGTGTGCAGGCACACCTCTCTCTCTCTCCTCTCTCTCTCTCTCTCTCTCTCTCTCTCTCTCTCTCTCTCTCTCACACACACACACACACACACACACACACACACACACACCATACACCATTTCTGTTCAGTATATGTATATATTCAAGGTATCTCTCAAAAATAGTAGATTTTGTATGTCTGGTGTAGAATGATGACCATTTTATTATTATTTTAGTTTTCACCCAGGATATCAGGGGCTTACCTATATTACTGAATAATGTTTTGAAACAAAGTTAGGTGCTTATATTCTACTGTGGTTTCTGTTGTTCTGATAAAACACTAGGGAAAACTATTTTGGGGGAAGAAAAGCTTTATTTTAACCCCCACTTTCCAATCCATTATTTAAGAAGCCATGTAGGAATTGAAGTAGAGACCCGGGAAGAACAGTACTCACTGGTTTGCTTCCTCTGGCTTGCTCAGCCACCTTTCTTCAACAGCTCAAGTTTATCTGTCCAGTCATGGCACTTCCTGTGGTTGGCTGGGACTTTCTATATTAATTATCAATCAATGATATATACCATAGATATGCCCACAGACTAATTAAATGGAGGCAATTCTTCAGTTGAGATTTCTCTTTCCAAGGTGTATTTGGGTTGTGTCAAGTTTGCAAAAATATAAATAAACAAATAACCAGCACAGCTTACAATAACACTGTTCTGTCTTCTATAAAGCACAGGACAAACCTCCTCCCCTAACACATTTAGCAAAGAATAAATTACCTTTTCCTAAGTGTCAGAAAGAGAATAAAGTTATTGCACAAAGGCTTGTTCACTCGTAAGTCTAGTGAAAATTTCTCATTTATTTGACCATTTGGTGGTGTCACTTCGGTTCCATATGGATTTCTCCAATGTAGTCTTCCCCACTCTCTACAGGGAATCATTTAGGCTTGCTCACAAAGCACTGTCTGACTTCCAAGTATAGGGACACCCTTATGATAATGTTGGGAAGAAAGTGAGTCTCTTATGTGACCTGGTCTAGGGAACCCAAGACCATGTTCTATTGGATGGAGTAGGTAATCCAAAACCTCCTCTCATAGTCCCATGAGGATGGGTCTTAGCTTGTTTTGTGGTTCTAGAACAGACATCACAGATTAAATAGTTTATAAGAAATATTTATTTCTCACAGTTTCTGGAGTGTGGGGTTTGAAGTGTTGGCTCTGATGACAAAAACCTTTTTACTGTATCATTCAGTGATGACAGGTAGAAGGAAAAATGCATATGTGAGCACATGACAACAGAAGGGGCTGCATTCACCTTTATAACAAGCCTATTTCTATGATAATCAACTAATCTACTATATAGCAATGCAAACTTCCCCTCATGAAGTAAGACTCTTTGCAGTCAAACAATCTCTCAGCTGTCATAATTTTCTACAAATAAAGGATTGGGGATTAAATTTCAAAGACATGAAATTCAGAGGGTACATTCAAACCCTACCAGAGGTGAGCAGTGCGGCACAGACCGTGCCAATTCTAGGTGAAGATGTGTCGCAAAAGGAGCAGAAAATAAAACTTGATGTGGCGGTTGGAATGAGGCTGGCCCCATAGGTACATTTGTTGGAATGAGACTGGCCCCATAGGTACATTTGTTTGAATGCTTATCCCCCAGTTGGTGAACTATTTAGGAAGGATTAGGAGGCATGACCTTGTTGCAGGAGGTGTGCCACTGTGGGTGAGTTTTGAAGTTTGCAAACCCTATGTCAGTTATCCCACCCTCTGTCCACGGATCAGGATTTAAGTTCTTAGCTATTGCTCCAACAGCATGCCTGTCTGCTTCCTGCCATGATGATCACAGACTAGCTCTCTAAAATTGTCAGCAAGTCCCTAGATAAATGCTTCCCTTTGAAACAGTTGCTTTGGTCGTGGTGTTTCTTCACAGCAAGAACAGCGACTAAGACAGTTGCCAAAGGGACCACGTCTCATTTTTTTTTGCATCCCAGCACCTTAGCAGTCAATAAAAGTTAACAGATGCTCAATTTGTGCATTTTTGAACTGCATCAAATTAAGTAAACTTAATATGTGGAATATATGATAAACAATGACTAGATTTGGCATTACACATAACAATATTCCACAGAGTACTTTAAAATAGTGACTTGCTCTACTTCATTATAAAGTATGATTTAATTATGAAAATTCCAATGGTATATTTATTCATCGGGTTGTTCATTAATTTGGTATTCATTGAGCACATACTGTAGGCAAGAGAGCATGCTAGTTGCTGGAATACAAAGATGGATCAGACGTGGAACTGCCTTTAAGTCACTCACAGTCTTGTGGGGAAGGTAAGTTCTGTATACAAATCACTGTGATATAGAACAGAGCTCATTACAGATACAAAGCAAATTCCTTGGTGTTCTACAACAACATGCAACCTTTCCGAAAGGGAAAAGGGAAGACTTTATTAAAGATGCTCAATGTAATGAATTTTTTTTACTTCCTCACCCTGCACTTCTATCATTACAAGGAGAAATTGGCAGAATTTCCTCTAATTTTATGATATTCAATCAAAGCAGTCACCTAAAACATGACTGAGGACCATCTGCTGTGCGGCTGTTGAGCCTGTCTGTCTCAGTCAGTCATTTACTGCTCCAGGAAGGCACAAGGACATAGTGAATGTTCTTGCGGCAATCCTAGGCTATTTCCATGAGTGACAGAAAAGTTGGAAGGTCACAGTCATCCATAAACTGCTCCATAAAGATGCTTGTTTTGGAACTCTGGTAGTATTACATTCCTAACCAATGGAACCACAGGTATCCTCAGGAAGATTATTGCAAACTTTTGTGCATTGGCGCACGATCTGGTTCTTCACATTCAAACAATATAAATTGTTGGGTTTATCCCCTTTGAAACATTTATATACTTTAAATACCATAATAATTAATTGTACCTTAGAAAATGCTCGTGACATTTTATAATGTTCTTTGCAATTCAGATAGAGAAAGAAGTTTAGTAGAAAGAAACCAATTAAGAAGCTATGGTATAATTAAGGAAGGAGATAGTGCCCTGGCTTGTAGTCACGACAGAAGGAATCACAGCAGCTAACATTCTTTGAGTGTTTGTCATGTGACAAAGCCTGTGTATAGCTTCATGAAAAATATCTAAATCAATACACATAGAAATCTTAGAGATAGATATTATTATTTTCAGTTTTACAGATAAGGGAATGAAGAAATAATCACTAAAATTAGAATTCAAGTTGACCTAAGCATGTCTCTGTAGTTCATGAATTCAACCATATGCATATTGTACCTTTTAGAAAAAAAAACAAAATTTATATGCTCGAGAAAGAATAATCTAGATGACCTGAGAGCAAATCATCTAAGATAATTCAGGTCATAATTTGGATTAGGCCAAGTGGATGGATGAAAATAAAATTCCATTATGTCAAAATCATCATTACAACCAACCACCATAATAATCTAATAACAATGAGTTCACTACATAGCAAGTTTAGCTATGGACGTGGTGATTGACAGTCTGAGACTTAGGAACACATCCATATAGAGATGGACAATAGGAAAGTGGTGTCAAAGATCATGAAAGAGCATGGTGAGTTAAATATTTGCGTGTGCTCAGCTTAGATCAGAAACACTGGAAGAGAGCGGGATCTAGGACACGCATGATGCCTAAGGAGAAAACACTGAAACACCACAAAACGTTTTCATTGGGGTTTTCTTTATTGGATTCTGAGGCAGCAAACAAAAGAGAACACAACTGGTGGCCAGAAGTTGCTCATAATCTAGATGTGGAGACATAACGGGGTTATGTGAAACAGCTTGAGGACAATTATCAGACAGAATGCAGAAGACAGCAACATGGTTTTCAGGATGAGAAAATAAAGAACAGAATGCGGATAGTGCTAATTTGGAAGATATCCTGGAGTTTGGATCTGAGTGGAGTTTCTAGAAGCAGGCAATAGTGTGGAGAACCTGGTGACTCAATGAGGGTAGGGATGGATGATGGGGGAAAGGCTCTCTCTAAACTCTGCAGTCTTGAAGGGCACTGGAGGAGAGAGACACAGCATTCACAGCCCAGGCTATGAGGCTGTTGTTGGTCGTTGTGGGGATTAAAGTCCAGATGTTATGTATTAGAGAATGGGAGTGTAAAACAGGAAGAGTGAAATAGACACACTTGGGGTTGTGGGACCTGGAATTCTGGGAAGTAATGGAGGACTCAGGAGGATGTAGAAAAGTGGCAGACCAAGATTCTGCCCCCTCATGCCCATGATGTGAAAAAGCAGCTAAGTGAAATTTAACTGTGAAGGGTAGCATGGCTTCTGCTCCATCTATACACCACCATCCTAGCTCTAGAGTGCCCTGTGGCCTGACCTTGTTAGAAGCTTCCAGGTCAGGGCATTCTGTAGGATGTAGGCTCATCATACCTTAGAGACTCATAAGGTACACAAAGTTAGCAGGATGTAAATCATCAAGCCTGGCTTGAAGAAATCCAGCAGTTCAGTTTAGTTCAGTGCTTTTCAACTTTAAATGTATATCAGAAACAGGTAGATGGATCATTTAACCAGAGGACTTAAGATTTATCTCGGTGTGGGGCTAAAGAATGGACATGGCTAGCAGATTTCCAAGTGCTGCTGTGAGTTCAGCTGATACAAGTAAGATTCCCCCACGCCCATCCTAAATTTATTTTATGTGAAGTAACTGATGCTCAATTATTTGTTTTAAACCCTTGTCTCCTACTGTAACAGTACATTTTGCCTAGAAAATACATATAACAATAACTAACTCATTGACATTTGCAGCAAATACTGTGGACAGCAAGGGGATGGGGCCTCGTGGCCTCTGCTGGTCTTGGAACTGTACTTTGAGATTCACTGCTTTATCTGAAACACAGAGGCATCATTGGGTTTGAGTGAGAAAAGCATCAGAGAAGCAAATATAGCAAAAGAAGAGTTGAAGGAAAGGCCTGGAATTGGGAAATATGAGATGACAGAATGTCATTAAAATGACTGAACAGGAGGTTGACAAGCAAAGATCGTGTTTGCAGCAGGGTGCATAACTGCTGTGTGGGAGACTGTCTCGAGTTTGAGTTGGAAGTGAGGAAATAAATTTCAAGGTAGGTTTTTTTTTTTTTCAGCAATCTAGTGATCTACATCCAGAACAGGGGAGTAAGTGGATATGGAAACCGAATGCCGGAAAATCCCACTATGAATACATCACCAATATTCTAGTCCTCTCCCCCAGCATAGATGAATTCATGTCTCTACTTATTCAGAGTCAATCAGGGGTGGCATCACTTCATTTTATTTTAAAATTATACTATTTTTAAGTATATGTGTGCATCTGACTGTACGTGTACTCTTGTGGGGGGGCCAATGAGGGCATCAGATCCCTGGAGTTACTGGTGGTTGTGAGCCACACCTAGTGTGGCTGCTGGGAACTAAACCTGAGTCCTCTGCAAAATCATCCAGTGTTGTTAATTACTGAGCCAAGTCTACAGAACTGAGAGGGAGTTGATCTTTTAATTTTTTTTCCCCCTGGTAGATTTTATTTCTGATACATACAGAACAATCATAGGTCGGAAAAGCATAAAAATCAAATCAAATCTTTCTACAAAATAGTCTGTCAGACATGGATAATAATTCTCTTTACTATTTTCTGTGCCCGTAAGTGCCTATATTTTATCTCCCTTGAGGTTGGTCATCTTGGGTTTGCTCTCTTGAGTGAGTAAGGGATGTGTCACTGCCTCTTGGGCATGGTGGCCTCCCATGGCCCCATGTCGTGCTATCACATTTGTGTCTTTTGGAGGAGGGTGACTTTTTCTTTTCAGACAATTCACTGCTGGTGACATCAGTGTGGGGCTGCCATCGGCTTGTTAGGCTGCTCGAGATTGATGCTTCTTGAGACATCCAGCGAGAAACAAGAGTGATGGGAAGATCAGGTGGCAAAGTTAACAGCCAGAAAGATGAGATAGGAGTCTAGTCAAGTCCCGGCTGACACATGTTATCTGATTGGCTGACTGGAATCCCTGTGAGCTAGAAAACGGAGGAGGAATGATAACAGAATTAAAGGTAATGCTTGTTTAATGCGAGGAAATCTTAAGGGTTTTCCTATGGGTTTAACAAAATTTAAAAAAAAAAAACGCCAATGGAAAGAAAGGGTTTTGTTATTCATTTTCCAAATGAAGTCCCTGTAGTTTGGAGGAGTTAAGAGCCAGAGAGTGAGGGGAACAAGGCTGATTTAAAAACACAGTGACTTGGTGAAGGATGCCATGCTATAGTGAAGGGGCCAAACATTCAGAACCCAACCCTCAGTGGCTCTGACTTTAACCCCACTGCCTTTCTGAATTAAACGTCTCAGCCCTTGCTGAGGCTGATAAGGGCTCAGAAACTTCTCTGCCTGAACTCCTGATTTGGGATTTACAATCTTCTCTGATCTCACCGTCTGCAGGCTGTGTCTGCTTTGACTCTGATTTAAATGTCAGTCTTTCTGATCCTGCAGTCTGGTACCTTGGTCCCTGAGTGTGTTAGCTCAGAGGAAGTCCTCCCCTGGGCATCAATAGGAAAGGCCTCAGACCCCGTGCAACTGACACTGCTCAGCTAATGAGGATTTTGAAGGGCGCTGCTAACTTATTCTGAAGCCACGGCCTATGTGCCCAGCAGGATGAGACAAGAGTGGCCTACCTCCAGTGCACTCACTCAGAACCCTGTCTGTGCCATCTGTCTCCTCCGCATTCTGCCTCCTTCTGGCTCCTCTTCCTGCTTGTGCCCTACACCTTCCACTTCCGTGAAACACGGTGCAAGGCTCTGCTTCCCCTCTGCTAGAGCTCAGAGGTCACGGACGAGGGCCCCATCCCCTTGCGTTCCCAGCATTCTCTGCAAGTGGCGATGAGCTGGTTAATTTTGTATGTGCTAGACAATATAGAGTGTTAGAGTGGGAAGTGGGGGTTTAAAACAATTTACCATCAGTGCTTTTATATAAAAACAAAGTTAAGATGGAATCATAGGATTCTTATACATGTCACATGAAGTCAAAATGTTTTATTTTCTTCCACTTCAACTTTTAATTTTTATTATTTTAGAAATTTGTTTATTTATTGTGTGTCTGTGGGTGCTGATTTTGTAGCTTGTCAATGATGGCTAGAGGACAACCTGCTGCAACCACTCTGTGTGTCCCAGGAATCAAAATCAGGATGGGCAGCTCAGAGACGAGTGTTTTTTACCACTGAGCCATCATCTTGCCAGCTCAGACCAGCTGTAAATCTACTGGTGATTTCATGCTCTTTACCATTCCCCAGACCCGAAGCATACGCTGTTTAATTTTGCCCTTTTATATTGCTCTTTCCTAGACTCATACCATCATTAGTCATCTGTTATTCATCAAATAACACCTTTTTCTAGTCACTCATTCTTTACACAGTTCAGTTTTCCTACCTAGGACGCCTCCTTCAACCCCTTACTTCCCCTCCCCCCCCGACCTCTTTTTTTTATTCTGCTCACATTTCATTTTTGGGTAGACCAAAATTTGTCTGGTGTCTTTCCTGACACAGGTGGCCTGCTAGGATGGCTTCATTATAGGCTTTTGCTGCCATGAAACACTGTTTTATACGGCTGTCCGTTGCAATGTTTGTTTCCTCACCGTGGGTGGAAGACGTCCTGGAAGTAAGCACTTGTTAATGGCCACTTCCTCTGGATCCTGGTGCTCAGTGCAGTTTCTGGTTCATGTTTGGGACATCATAATTGTATGTTGAAAGAATAAATAAATTTCTTTGTATAGGCATATTTCAGGATGGGGATGTAGTTCAGCGGTAGAGTTCTTGTTCTCCTACAGAAAGTCCGGGATTCAATCATCAGCACCAAATTAAACAGTAGACAAACAAATAATAAATCAATAAGCAACACATTTCACCCCATCATTTCTCTCTCAGTGAGGTTGTTTCTCTCTGTGTTGTTTTACTCCTTTGTTTTTATTCCCATAGAAAAGTCTTTATTCACATCTCCATAGAAACTACTGTGGCGCTGTATCAGCAATCAGCTCCATGGGATCTCTAGATAGTTCACAATTTACCTGGACAACACAAACTCAGATGCCCGGAGCACAGCTTGCCATAGTCTGAAACAGCGGTTCTCAATGTTTGGGTTGCAGCCCCCATAAAGGTCAGATATCCTGTATACTAGATATTTATATTATGACTCATAATAATAGCAAAATTACAGTTATGAAACAGCACCAAAAATAATTTTATATTTGGGGGTGACCACAACATGAGGAACTGTATTAAAAACCATTGGTCTAAAACCTTCTTTTCTCCTGCTTTTCTTTTCATATCCACGGCACACAGTCACAGCTCTCTCTGCACTCCTCAGATCCAGACCTTTATTCTTTAGAATGTCCCCTCCATGGACCTCAACATCCTCTTTGGGGACCTTGTCATACATCTGAAAAGAGTTTTCTATTTCATCATGGTTAGCTATGTGACCCCACGAAAAGAAATGAAGCTGGATCCCCACCTCATACCACACAAGAGGCAAAAATGGACTCAAAGGAGATTACAGACCTAAGTGTAAGAGGTAAAGTCACGGAACTCTTCAGGGAAGCTCAGACAGGCAGAGGGGCTTGGTGTACAAACAAAAAGTAAAGCGATAAAAGAAAAAAAAAAACAGATAATTGGATTTATCAAAAATTGAAAAAAATGCTTCAAAAAGGATCATAGAGAAAGTAAAGAGATAATTCACAGAAAGTAAATATTTGCAAATCTTGTATCTGATAATGAACTTGTGTTCACAATTGATAAATCACTATGACTCTCTGAAAATAGTAATGAAGACAACAAGAAGATATATACAAATGACCAATAAACTCAAGAAAGGCTGTTCAATTAATAGTCATTAATGAAAAGAGTGAAAAGCCACTTCACCTACTTAGGAGAATGACTGTAATTAGAGAGACAGACAATTCCAAGTGTTTTCAAGAATGTGGAAAAGCAGACCCCTCCCCATACATTGCCTGTGGGGATGAGCAATGCTGCGATTACTTTGAGAAGTAACAGCCTGATAATCTCTTCAAATCTTAAAACTGAACAAGAAACAACAATAGATGCATTCAAGTGGACTGGAGTGAAGTGAGACCACAAAGCCTCATCTCTACACAGGCAACTAAGGAACTCGGAGAGTGGGGGAAGTAATCGTTCCCAGGGAAAGAACAGGTCTTCTTCACCAATTGGTTATCCAATAACAAATGGTCAACCCTCAAAATGTACATACAAGGTTGATATATATATA